>NW_027328309.1:0-36294 GCF_047675955.1 Chlorocebus sabaeus | reverse complement strand
CTGGTCAAAACCCATTTGACACTGTTTTGAGCCGGTCAAAACTGGTTTGAGCCCGTTCTGGTCCATTTTGATCCAGTTTTAGCCGGTCTGGTCTGGTTTGAGAAGGTTCTAACCGGTTTTAGCCGGTCTGGTCCGGTTTGAGTTCGGTTTGATCCAGTCAAAAAAGGTTAGAGCTTGTGTGGTCCGGTTTGAGTCCGGTTTGACCGGAGAAAACCGGTTTGAGCCGGTCTGGCCTGATTTGATCTGGTCAAAACCCGTTTGACTCTGGTTTGAGACGGTCAAAACTGGTTTGCGCCATTCTGGTCCGGTTGGATACAGCTTGAGGCAGTCTGTGGTCTCGTTTGAGCAGTTTCAAACCGGTTTTTACCCGGTCTGGTCCGGTTTGAGTCCGGTTTGAGCCGTTCAAAACCTGGTAGACAAGGTCTGGTCCGTAATGAGAAGGTTAAAACCTTTTTGAGGCAGTCTAAGAGCCGGTCTGGTGTGGTTTGATCCAGTTGGAGCGGGTCAAAATATGTTTGAGTCCGTTTTTGAAGCAGTCTGGTCCGTTCCGGTTTGAGCCAGTCAAAACCGGTTTTGAGCCGGTGTGGCCTGGTTTGAATCCGGTTTGAGCCGGTCCGGTCACGTTTTAGTCCGGTTTGAGTGGGTCAAAACCGGTTTTCAGCCTTGTCTGGTTCGGTTTTGAGCCTGTCTGGTCTGGTTTGAGCCTGTCAAAACCGATTGGAACCGGTCTAGGCCGGTTTGAGTCCTGTTTGAGCGAGTCAAAACCTGTTTGAGCCGGTCTGTCCTGGTTTGATCCGGTCAAAACCCATATGAGACCAGTTTGAGCCAGTGAAAATCGGTTTGAGATGTTCTGGTCCGAATTGAGCCAGTGTGAGCCGTTCTGGTCTGGTTTCAGCCGGTTTGAGTCGGTTTGTTCATGTTTCAGCCGGTCTGTTCCTGTTTGAGTCCGGTTTGAGCCATTCAAAACCGGTTTTGAGCCGGGTCTAGTCCAGTTTGAGTCTGGTTTCAGCCAGGTCAAAACTGGTTTGAGCCGGGTCTGGTTCTGGTTTGAGTCATTTGGAGCCAGTCAAAACAGGTTTGAGCCGGGATGGTCCGGTTTGAGTCCGGTATGAGCCTGTCAAAACCTGTTTGAGCCGGTCTGGCCTGGTTTGATCTGGTCAAAACCCGTTTGACTCTGGTTTGAGCCCGTCAAAACTGGTTTGAGCCGTTTTGTTCCGGATTGATCCCGTTTGAGCTGGTCTGGTCTAGTTTGAGCCGGTTCAAACCGGTTTTAGCCGGTCTGGTCTGGTTCGATACCGCTTGAGGCCGTCTAAAACCTGGTAGACACGGTCTGGTCCGTAATGAGAAGGTTAAAACCAGTTTGAGCCAGTCTAAGAGTTGGTCTGGTGCGGTTTGATCCGGTTGGAGTCTGTCAAAACATATTTGAGTCCGTTTTGAGGCGGTCTGGTCTGTTCCGGTTTGAGCCGGTCAAAACCGGTTTGAGCCGGTCTGGCCTGGTTTGACCCGCTTTGAGCTGGTCCGGTCTGGTTTTAGTCCAGTTTGAGCGGGGTCAAAACCGAATTCACCCGGTATGGTTCGGGTTGAGCTGGTCTGGTCTGGTTTGAGCCTGGCAAAAACGATTGGAACTGGTCTGGGCCAGTTTGAGTCTGGTTTGCACCAGTCAAACGGTTTGAGCATATCTGGTAGGGTTTGAGTCCCGTTTGAGCAGGTCAAACCGTTTTGAGCCGGTCTGGTCCGGTTTCATCCGGTCAAAACTGGTTTGAGACGGTTTGATATGGGTCAAAACCGGTTTGGGCCATTCTGGTCGGGTTTGTTCCAGTTTGAGACGTTCGGTCTGATTGAACTGTTCAAAACCGGTTTGAGTCGGTCTGGTCTGGTTTTAGTCCGCTTTGAGCCGGTCAAAACCGGTTTCAGTCGGTCTGGTTCGGTTTGAGCCGGTCTGGTCCGGTTTGAGCCTGTCACAAGCGGTTGGAAGAGGTCTGGGCCGGTTTGAGTCCGGTTTCAGAAGGTCAAAATCGGTTTGAGCCGGTCTGGCCTGGTTTGATCTGGTCAAAACCCGAATGAGTCCGGTTTGAGCCAGTGAAAACCGGTTTGAGATATTCTGGTCTGGTTTGAGCCGTTTGAGCCGGTCTGTTCTTGTTTGAGCCGGTCTGTTCCTGTTTGAGTCCGGTTTGACCATTCAAAACTGTTTTGAATCTGTCTAGTCCGGTTTGAGTCTGGTTTCAGCTGGTCAAAACCGGTTTGAGCCGGGCTGGTCCGGTTTGAGTCCAATTTGAGCCAGTCAAAACAGGTTTGAGCCGGTCTGGTCCAGTTTAAGTCCGGTTTGAGCTGGTCAAAACCGGTTTCAGCCGGTGTGGCCTGGTTTGCTCCGGTTTGAGCCGTTCCGGTCAGGTGTTAGTCCAGTTGGAGCCGGGTTAAAACTGTTTTCAGCCGTTTCTGGTTCAGATAGAGCCGGTCTGGTCGGTTTGAGCCTGTCAAAACCGATTTGGTACCGGTCTGGGCCAGTTTGAGTCCAGTTTCAGCCAGTCAAAACAGGTTTTGAGCCGGTCTGGTCCGGTTTGAGTCTGGTTTTGAGCCGGTCAAAATCGGTTTGAGCCGGTCTGGCCTGGTTTGATCTGGTCAAAACACGTTTGAGTCCGGTTTGAGCTGGTCAAAAACCGGTTTTGAGCCGGTCTGGTCCGGTGTGAGTCCAGTTTGAGTCCGGTTTGTGCCAATCTGGTCTAGTTTGAGGCGGTCAAAACCGGTGTGAGCCCGTCTCGTCCGGTTTGAGCTGGTCAAAACTTTTTTGAGCCAGTCTAATACGGTCAAAACATTTTTGAGCCGGTCTGCTCGGATTTGAGTCCAGTTTGAGGCGGTATAAAAACCGGTTTCAGTCCGGTTTGAGCCGGTCTGTTCCCTTCCGGTTTGAATCCATTTTAACCCGATCAAAACCGGTTTGAGCCGGACTGGTTCGGTTTGAGACGGTCAAAACCGGTTTGAGCCGGTTTAATACGGTCAAAATAGGTATGAGCCGGTCTGCTCCGGTTTGAGTCCGGTTTCAGCCCGTCAAAACCGGTTTGATGCGGTCTGGTTCGGTTTGAAACGTTCAAAACCAGTTTGAGCCGGTCTGGTCAGGTTTTAGCGGGGTTTGAGCCGGTCTGGTCAGATTAGAGCAGGTCTGGTCGGGTTTGAGCCGGTCAAAACCGGTTTGAGCTGGTTCTGACCAGGTTTGATCTGGTCAAAACCCGTTTGACTCTAGTTTGAGCCCGTCAAAACTGGTTTGAGCCGTTTTCGTCCGGTTTCATGCCGTTGGAGCCGGGTGTGGTCTGGTTTGAGCCGGTTCAAACCGGTTTTATCCGGTCCGGTCCGGTTTGAGTCCGGTTTGAGCCGTTCAAAACCTGGTAGACCCGGTCTGGTCCGTAATGGAGAGGGTTAATACCGGTTTGAGCCAGTCTAAGAGCCGGTCTGGTGCGGTTTGATCCGGTTGGAGCCGGACAAAACACGTTTGAGTCCGTTTTGAGCCGTTCTGGTCCGTTCCGGTTTGAGCCGGTCAAAACCGGTTTGAGCCGGTCTGGTCCGGTTTGAGTCCGGGTTTGAGCCAGTCAAAACAGGTTTGATCCGGTCTGGTCCGGTTTGAGTCCAGTTTGAGCCGGTCAAAATCGGTTTGAGTCGGTCTGGCCTGGTTTGATCTGGTCAAAACCCGTTTGAGTCCGATTTGAGCCGGTCAAAACCGGTTTGAGCCGGTCTGGTCCGGTTTGAGTCCGGTTTGAGCCACTCAAAAAAGGTTTGAGCTGGTCTGGTCCAGTTTGAGTCCGGTTTGAGCTGGTCAAAACCGGTTTGAGCCGGTCTGGCCTGGTTTAATCTGGTCAAAATCCGTTTGACTCTGGTTTGAGCCGGTCAAAGCTGGTTTGAGCCGTTCTGGTCTGGTTTGATATGGCTTGAGGCAGTCTGGTCTAGTTTGAGACGTTTAAAACCAGTTTTAGCCGGTCTGGTCCGGTTTGAGTCCGGTTTGAGCCGGTCTGGTGTGGCTTGAGCCAGTTTTAACCGGTCTGTTCCTGTTTGAGCCCGGTTTGAGCAGTTCAGAACCGGTTTGTGCCTGTCTCGTGCAGTTTGAGTCCGGTTTCAGCCGGTCAAAATCGGTTTTAGCCGGTCGGGTCCGCTTTGAGTCCGGTTTGACCCAGTCAAAACAGGTTTGAGCCGATCTGGTCTGGTTTGAGTCCGGTTTGAGCCGGTCAAAACAGGTTTGAGTCAGTCTGGCCTGGTTTGATCTGGTCAAAACCCGTTTGACACTGGTTTGAGCCGGTCAAAATTGGTTTGAGCCGTTCTGGTCCAGTTAGATCCAGTTTGAGCCGGTCTGGTCTGGTTTGCGAAGGTTCTAACCGGTTTTAGCCGGTCTGGTCCGGTTTGAGTTCGGTTTGAGCCGTTCAAAACTGGTTTGAGCCGGTCTGGTCCGGTTTGTGTCCGGTTTGATCCAGTCAAAAAAGGTTAGAGCTTGTCTGGTCCGGTTTGAGTCCGGTTTGAGCCGGACAAAACCGGTTTGAGCCGGTCGGGCCTGGGTTGATCTGGTCAAAACCCGTTTGACTCTGGTTTGAGCTGGCCAAAACTGGTTTGAGCCATTCTGGTCCGGTTGGATACGGCTTGAGGCAGTCTGGTCTCGTTTGAGCCAGTTCAAACTGGTTTTACCCAGTCTGGTCCGGTTTGAGTCCGGTTTGAGCCGTTCAAAGCCTGGTAGACACGGTCTGGTCCGTCATGAGAAGGTTAAAACCGGTTTGAGCCAGTCTAAGAGCCTGTCTGGTGTGGTTTGATCCAGTTGTAGCCGGTCAAAATATGTTTGAGTCCGTTTTGAGGCAGTCTGGTCCGTTCCGGTTTGAGTCGGTCAAAACTGGTTTGAGCCGGTCTGTCCTGGTTTGATCCGGTTTGAGCTGGTCCGGTCATGTTTTAATCCGGTTTGAGCCGGTCAAAACCGGTTTCAGCTGGTCTGGTTCGTTTTGAGCCTGTCAAAACCGATTGGAACCGGTCTAGGCCGGTTTGAGTCAGGTTTGAGGGAGTCAAAACCTGTTTGAGCCGGTCTGTCCTGGTTTGATCCGGTCAAACCCCGTATGAGTCCAGTTTGAGCCGGTGAAAACCGGTTTGAGATGTTTTGGTCCGGATTGAGCCGGTTTGAGCCGTTCTGGTCTGGTTTGAGCTGGTTTGAGTCGGTCTGTTCCTGTTTGAGCTGGTCTGTTCCTGTTTGAGTCCGGTTTGAGCCGTTCAAAACCGGTTTGAGCAGGTCTAGTCCAGTTTGAGTCCGGTTTCAGTCGGTCAAAACAGGTTTGAGCCAGTCTGTTCCGCTTTGAGTCCATTTTGAGCCAGTCAAAACAGGTTTGAGCCGGTCTGGTCCGGTTTGAATCCGGTTTGAGCCCGTCAAAACCGGTTTGATCCGGTCTGGCCTGGTTTGATCTGGTCAAAACACGTTTGACTCTTGTTTGAGCCCGTCAAAACTGGTTTGAGCCGTTTTGGTCCGGTTTGATCCTGTTTGAGCCGGTCTGGTCTGGTTTGAGCCGGTTCCAACTGGTTTTAGCCGATCAAAACCGGTTTGAGCGAGTCTGGTCTGGTTTGAGTCCGGTTTGAGCCAGTCAAAACAGGTTTGAACCTGTCTGGTCCGGTTTGAGTCCGGTTTGAGCCTGTCAAAACCGGTTTGAGCCGGCCTGGTCCGGTTTGAATCCGGTTTGAGCCGGTCAAATTCGGTTTGAGCCGGTCTGGCCTGGTTTGATCTGGTCAAAACCCGTTTGAGTCCGGTTTGAGCCGGTCAAAACCGGTTTGAGCCGGTCTTCTCCGGTTTGAGTCCGGTTTGAGTCCGGTTTGTGCCGGTCTGGTCCAGTTTGAGCTGGTCAAAACTGGTTTGAGCCCGTCTCGTCCGGTTAGAGTCGGTCAAAACCGGTTTGAGCCGGTCTAATATGGTCAAAACATGTTTGAGCCGGTCTGCTCGGATTTGAGTCCGGTTTGAGGCGGTAAAAGCTGGTTTCAGTCCGGTTTGAGCCGGTGTGTTCCGTTCCGGTTTGAATCCGGTTTAAGCCGATCAAAAGAGGTTTGAGCCGGTCTGGTTCGGTTTGAGACTGTCAAAACCGGTTTGAGACGGTCTGCTGCTGTTTGATCCGCTTTGAGCTAGTCTGGTCCAGTTTGATTAGAAGTGAGCCGGACAAAATCGGTTTGAGCCTATCTGGTCGGGTTTGAGTCCCGTTTGAGCAGGTCAAAACCGTTTTGAGCCGGTCTTGTCCGGTTTCATCTGGTCAAAAGTGGTTTGTGACGGTTTGAGCCGGTCGAAACTGATTTGAGCCGGTCTGATCGGGTTTGATCCAGTTTGAGCCGTTCTGGTCTGGTTTGAGCCGTTAAAAACCTGTTTGAGCCAGTCCGGTAGGCTTTTAGTCTGGTTTGAGCTGGACTGGTCTAGTTTTATCCGGTTTGAGCTGGTCAGTTCCTGTGTGAGCCGGTCTGTACCAGTTTGAGTCCGATTTGAGCCGTTCAAAACTGGTTTGAGCCGGTGTGGTCTGGTTTGAGTCCGGTTTGAGCCAGTCAAAAAAGGTTTCAGCTGGTCTGGTCCTGTATGAGTCCGGTTTGAGCCGTTCAAAACCGGTTTGAGCCGGACTGGTCTGGTTTGATCTGGTCAAAACCCGTTTGACTCTGGTTTGAGCCCGTCAAAACTGGTTTGAGCCGTTTTGGTCAGGTGTGATCCCGTTTGAGCCCGTCTGTTCTGGTTTGAGCCGGTTCTAATCGGTTTTAGCCGGTCTGGTCCGGTTTTTGTCCGGTTTGAGCCGTTCAAAACCTGGTAGACCTGGTCTGGTCCGTAATGAGACGGTTAAAAACCGGTTTGTGCCAGTCTAAGAGCCGGTCCGGTGCGGTTTGATGCGGTTGGAGCCGGTCAAAACACGTTTGAGTCCGTTTTGAGCCGGTCTGGTCCGTTCCGCTTTGAGCCAGTCAAAACCGGTTTGAGCCAATCTGGTCCGGTTTGAGTTTTGTTTGAGCCAGTCAAAACAGGTTTGAACCGGTCTGGCCTGGTTTGATCTGGTCAAAACCCGTCTGAGTCCGGTTTGAGCCGGTCAAAACAGGTTTGAGCCGGTCTGGTCCGGTTTGAGACTGTCAAAACCGGTTGGAACTGGTCTGGGCCTATTTGAGTCCGGTTTGAGCCGGTCAAAAGTGGTTTGAGCCGGTCTGGCCTGGTTTGATTCAGTCAAATCCCGTATGAGTCCGGTTTGAGCCGGTGAAAACCGGTCTGAGATGTTTTGGTCCGCTTTGAGCCGGTTTGAGCCGGTCTGGTCTAGTTTTAGCCGGTTTTAGCCGTTCTGTTCCTGTTTGAGCCGGTCTGTTCCAGTTTGAGCCCGATTTGAGCCGTACAAAACCAGTTTGAGCCAGTCTGTTCCAGTTCGGGTCCGGTTTGAGCCAGTCAAAAAAGGTTTGAGCTGGTCTGCTCCGGTTTGAGTCAGGTTTGAGCCGGTCAAAAACGGTTTGAGCCGGTCTGGCCTGGTTTGATCTGGTCAAAACATGTGTGACTCTGGTTTGAGCTGGTCAAAACTGGTTTGAGCCGTTCTGGTCCGGTTTGATACGGCTTGAGGCAGTCTGGTCTCGTTTGAGCCGGTTCAAAGAGGTTTTTACCAGGTCTGTTCCGGTTTGAGTCCGGTTTGACCCGTTCAAAACCTGGTAGACCCGGTCTGGTCCATAATGAGAAGGTTACAACCGGTTTGAGCCAGTCTAAGAGCCGGTCTGGTGCGGTATGATCCGGTTGGAGCCGGTCAAAATATGTTTGAGTCCATTTTGGGGCGGTCTGGTCCATTCTGGTTTGAGCCGGTGTAAAACTGGTTTGAGCCGGTCTGGTCTGGTTTGATCTGGTTTGAGCCGGGTCCGGTCAGCTTTGAGTCCGGTTTGAGCCGGTCAGAACCGGTTTCAGCCGGTCTGGGCCGGTTTGAGTCTGGTTTGATAAAGTCAAAATCTGTTTTAGCTGGTCTGGCCTGCTTTGATCCGGTCAAAACCCGTATGAGTACGGTTTGAGCCAGTGAAAACCGGTTTGAGATGTTCTGGTCCGGTTTGAGCCGGTTTGAGCCGGTCTGGTCTGGTTTGAGCCGGTTTGAGCCGGTCTGTTCCTGTTTGAGCCGGTCTGTTCCTGTTTGAGTCCGGTCTGAGCCATTCAAAACCGGTTTGGTACGGTCTAGTCCCGTTTGAGTTCGGTTTCAGCCAGTCAAAACCGGTTTGAGCCGGTCTGGCCTGGTTTGATCTGGTGAAATCCCGTTTGACTCTGGTTTGAGCCTGTCAAACCTGGTTTGTGCGGTTTTGTCCGGTTTGATCCCGTTTGAGCCGGTCTGGTCTGGTTTGAGCCGGTTCAAACCGCTTTTAGCCGGTCTGGTCCGGTTTGAGTCCGGTTTGAGCCGTTCAAAACCTAGTAGACCCGGTCTGGTCTGTAATGAGATGGTTAAAACCGGTTTTGAGCCAGTCTAAGAGCCGGTATGGTGCGGTTTGATCCGGTTGGAGCCGGTCAAAACACGTTTGAGTCCGTTTTGAGGCGGTCTGGTCCGTTCTGGTTTGAGCCGGTCAAAACCGGTTTGAGCCAGTCTGGTCCGTTTTGAGGCCGGTTTGAGCCAGTCAAAACAGGTTTGAGCCAGTCTGGTCCGGTTTGAGTCCGGTTTGAGCCAGTCAAAATCGGTTTGAGCCGGTGTGGCCTGGTATGATCTGGTCAAAACCCGTTTGAGTCCGGTTTGTGCCAGTCAAAACCGGTTTGAGTCGGTCTGGTCCAGTTTGAGTCCGGTTTGAGTCCGGTTTCTGCCGGTCTCATCCGGTTTGAGCCGATCAAAACTGGTTTGAGCCAGTCTGCTCGGATTTGACTCCGGTTTGAGGCAGTAAAAAACCGGTTTCAGACAGGTTTGAGCCGGTCTGTTCCATTCCGGTTTGGACCCGGTTTAAGACGATCAAAACCGATTTGAGCCGGTCTGGTTCGGTTTGAGACGGTCAAAACGGGTTTGAGCTGGTCTAATACGGTCAAAATAGGTTTGAGCCGGTCTGGTCCGGTTTGAGCCTGTCAAAACCGGTTGGAACCGGTCTGGGCCTGTTTGAGTTCGGTTTGAGCTGGTCAAAAGTGGATTGAGCCGGTCTGGCCTGATTTGATCCAGTCAAAACCCGTATGAGTCCGTTTTGAGCCGGTGAAAACCGGTCTGAGATATTCTGGTCCGGTTTGAGCCGGTTTGAGCTGGTGTGGGTCTAGTTTTAGCCGGTCTGTTCCTGTTTGAGCCGGTCTGTTTCAGTTTGAGTCCGATATGAGCCGTTCAAAACCAGTTTGAGCCGGTCTGGTCCGGTTTGGGTCCAGTTTGAGCCAGTCAAAACCGGTTTGAGCCGGTCTGGCCTGGTTTTATCTCGTCAAAACCCGTTAGCCTCTGGTTTGAGCCAGTCAAAATCGGTTTGAGACCGTCTGGCCTGGTTTGATCTGGTAAAAACCCGTTTGAGTCCGGTTTGAGCCGGTTTTGTCCGGTTTCAGTCCGGTTTGAGTCTGGTTTCTGCCGGTCTGGTCCAGTTTGAGCCGGTCAAAACCGGTTTGAGCCCGTCTCATCCGGTTTGAGCCGGTCAAAACTGGTTTGAGCCGGTCTAATACGGTCAAAAACATGTTTGAGCCGGTCTGCTCGGATTTGAGTCCGGTTTGAGGTGGTTAAAAAGCGATTTCAGTCCGGTTTGAGCCGGTCTGTTCCGTTCTGGTTTGAATCCGGTTTAAGCCGATCAAAACAGGTTTGAGCCGGTCTGGTTCGGTTTGAGATGGTCAAAACCAGTTTGAGCCGGTCTAATACGGTCAAAATAGGTTTGAGCTGGTCTGGTCCGGTTTGAGTTCAGTTTCAGCCCGTCAAAACCGGTTTTAGTCAGTCTGGTTTGGTTTGAACCTTTCAAAACCGGTTTGAGCTGGTCTGGTCAGGTTTCAGCTGGTTTGAGCCGGTCTGGTCGGGTTAGACCCGGTGTGGTCGGGTTTGAGCCGGTTAAAAACTGGTTTGAGCCCGTCTCGTCCGGTTTCAGCTGGTCAAAACCGGTTTGAGCCGGTCTGCTGCTGTTTGATCCGGTTTGAGCTGGTCTGGTCCGGTTTGATTAGATTTGAGCCGGTCAAAGCCGGTGTGAGCCTATCTGGTCGGGTTTGAGTCCCGTTTGAGCAAGTCAAAAACTTTTTGAGCTGGTCTGGTCCAGTTTCGTCCGGTCAAAACTGGTTTGAGGCGGTTTGAGCCGGTCTGTTCCTGTTTGAGCCGGTCTGTTCGGGTTTGAGCCGTTCAAAACCGGTTTCAGCCGGTCTGGTCCGGTTTTAGTCCGGTTTGAGTCAGTCAAAACCGGTTTCAGCCGGTCTGGTTCGGTTTGAGCCAGTCTGGTCCGGTTTGAGCCTGTCAAAACCAGTTGGAACCGGTCTGGGCTTGTTTGAGTCCAGAGTGAGCCGGTCATAAGCGGTTTGAGCCGGTCTGGCCTGGTTTGATCCAGTCAAAACACGTATGAGTCCGGTTTTGAGCCGGTGAAAACCGGTCTGAGATGTTCTGGTCCAGTGTGAGCCGGTTTGAGCTGGTCTGGTCTAGTTTTAGCCGGTTTGAGACGGTCTGTTCCTGTTTGAGCCGGTCTTTTCCAGTATGAGTCCGATTTGAGCCATTCAAAACCAGTTTGAGCTGGTCTGGTCCGGTTTGGGTCCGGTTTGAGCCAGTCAAAAAAGGTTTGAGCTGGTCTGGTCCGGTTTGAGTCCGGTTTGAGCCGGTCAAAACCGGTTTGAGCTGGTCGGGCCTGGTTTGATCTGGTCAAAACCCGTTTGATTGTGGTTTGAGCCGGTCAAAACTGGTTTGAGCCGTTCTGGTCCGGTTTGATACGGCTTGAGGCAGTCTGGTCTCGTTTGAGCCGGTTCAAACCAGTTTTAGCCGGTCTGGTCCGGTTTGAGTCCGGTTTGAGCCATTCAAAACCTGGTAGACCCCGGTCTGGTCCGTAATGAGAAGGTTAAAACCGGTTTGAGCCAGTCTAAAAGCCGGTCTGGTGCGGTTTGATCCGGTTGGAGCCAGTTAAAAGATGTTTGAGTCCATTTTGAGGCGGACTGGTCCGTTCCGATTTCAGCCAGTCAAAACCAGTTTGAGCCGATCTGGTCAGATTTGAGTCTGGTTTGAGCCAGTCAAAACAGGTTTGAGATTGTCTGGTCAGGTTTGAGTCTGGTTTGAGCCCGTCAAAACCGGTTTTGATCCGGTCTGGCCTGGTTTGATCTGGTCAAAACTCGTTTGAGTCCGGTTTTAGCCGGTCAAAACTGGTTTGAGTTGGTCCGGATCAATTTGAACCGTTCAAAACCTGTTTGAGCCGGTCTGGTCATGTTTGAGCTGGTTTGAGCCGGTCTGGTCGGGTTAGAGCTGGTCTGGTCGGGTTTGAGCTGGTCAAAAACGGTTTGAGCCCGTCTCGTCCGGTTTGAGCTGGTCAAAAGCGTTTTGAGCCGGTCTGCTGCTGTTTGATCCGATTAGAGCTGGTCTGGTACGGTTTGATTAGATTTGAGCCGGTCAAAACCGGTTTGAGCCGGTCTGGCCTGGTTGAATCCGGTCAAAAACCCGTATGAGTCCGGTTTTGAGCCGGTGAAAACCGGTTTGAGATGTTTTGGTCTGGTTTGAGCCGTTTTGAGCAGTTCTGGTATGGTGTGAGCCGGTTTGAGTCGGTCTTTTCCTGTTTGAGCCGGTCCTGTTCCTGTTTGAGTCCAGTTTGAGCCGTTCAAAACCGGTTTGAGCCGGTCTAGTCCGGTTTGAGGTCCGGTTTCAGTCGGTCAAAACCTGTTTGAGCCAGTCTGTTCTGGTTTGAGACCTTTTTGAGCCAGTCAAAACAGGTTTGAGCCGGTCTGGTCTGGTTTGAGTCCGGTTTGAGCCGGTCACAACCGGTTTGAGCCGGTCTGTCCTGGTTTCATCTGGTCAAAACCCGTTTGACTCAGGTTTGAGCCCGTCAAAACTGGATTGAGCCGTTTTGGTCTGGTTAGATCCCGTTTGAGCCGGTCTGGTCTGGTTTGAGCCTGTTCAAAACCGGTTTTAGCCGGTCTGGTCCGGTTTGAGTCCGGTTTGAGCCGTTCAAAACCTGGTAGACCCGGTCTGCTCTGTAATGAGACGGTTAAGACCGGTTTGAGCCAGTCTAAGAGCCGGTCTGGTGTGGTTTGGTCCGGTTGGAGCCGGTCAAAAAATCTTTGAGTCCGTTTTGAGGTGGTCTGGTCCGTTCCGGTTTGAGCCGGTCTGGTTCGGTTTGAGGCAATCTGGTCCGGTTTGAGTCTGGTTTGAGCCAGTCAAAACATGTTTGAGCCGGTCTGGTCTAGTTTGAGTCCGGTTTGAGCTGGTCACAACCGGTTTTGAGATGGTCTGGCCTGGTTTGATCTGGTCAAAACCCGTTTGACTCTGGTTTGAGCCCGTCAAAACTGGTTTGAGCCGTTTTGGTCCGGTTTGATCCCGTTTGAGCCGGTCTGGGTCTGGTTTGAGCTGGTTCAAACTGGTTTTAGCCGGTCTGGTCCTGTTTGAGTCCTGTTTGATCCGTTCAAATCCTGGTAGACCCGGTCTGCTCCGTAATGAGATGGTTTTAAAACCGGTTTGAGACAGTCTAAGAGCCGGGTCTGGTCCGGTTTGAGTCCGGTTTTTTGCTGGTCAAAATCGGTTTGAGCCGTTCTGGCCTGGTTTGATCTGGTCAAAACCAGTTTGAGTACGGTTTGAGCCGGTCAAAACTGGTTTGAGTCGGTCCGGATCAGTTTGAACCGTTGAAAACCTGTTGGAACCGTTCTGGTCAGGTTTGAGCTGGTTTCAGCCAGTCTGGTCGGGGTTAGAGCCGGTCTGGCCTGGTTTGATCTGGTCAAAACCCGTATGAGTCCGGATTGAGCCGGTGAAAACCGGTTTGCGATCTTTTTGTCCGGTTTGAGCCAGTTTGAGCTGTTCTGGTCTGGTGTGAGACGGTTTGAGTCGGTCTGTTCCTGTTTGAGCTGGTCTGTTCCTGTTTGAGTTCGGTTTGAGCCATTCAAAATCGGTTAGAGCCGGTCTAGTCCGGTTTGTGTCCGGTTTCAGCCGTTCGAAACCGGTTTGAGCCGGTCTGTTCCGGTTTGAGTCCTTTTTGAGCCAGTCAAATCAGTTTTGAGCCTGTCTGGTCCGGTTTGAGTCCGGTTTGAGCCGGTCACAACCGGTTTGAACCGGTCTGGCCTGGTTTCATCTGGTCAAAACCCGTTTGACTCTGGTTTGAGCCCATCAAAACTGGTTTGAGCCGTTTTGGTCCGGTTTGATCCCATTTGAGCCGATCTGGTCTGGTTTGAGCCGATTCAAACCGGTTTTAGCCGGTCTGGTCCGTTTTGAGTCCGGTTTGAGCCGTTCAAAACCTGGTAGACCCGGTCTGGTCCATAATGAGACGGTTAAAACCGGTTTTTTGCCAGTCTAAGAGCCGGTCTGGTGCGGTTTGATCCGGTTGGAGCCGGTCAAAACATATTTGAGTCCGTTTTGAGGCGGTCTGGTCCGTTCCGTTGTGAGCCGGTCAAAACAGGTTTGACCCGGTTGGGCCCGGTTTGATCAGGTTTGAGCCGGTCCGGTTAGGTTTTAGTCCGGTTTGAGCGGGTCATAACCGGTTTTCAGCCAGTCTGGTTCGGTTTGAGCCGGTCTGGTCGGGTTTTTGAGCCTGTCAAAACTGATTGGAACCGGTCTGGGCCGGTTTGAGTCCTTTTTGAGCAGGACAAAACCGTTTTGAGCCGGTCTGTTCCGGTTTCTTCCGGTCAAAACTGGTTTGAGACGGTTTGAGCCGGTCAAAACCGGTTTCAGCTCTTCTGGTCGGGTTTGATCGGGTGTGAGCTGTTCTGGTCTGGTTTGAGCTGATCAAAACCGGTTTGAGCCGGTCTGGTCCGGTTTTAGTCCGCTTTGAGCCGGTCAAAACCGGTTTCATTCGGTCTGGTTCGGTTAGAGCCGATCTGGTCCGGTTTGAGACTGTCAAAACCGGTTGGAACAGGTCTGGGCCGGTTTGAGTCCGGTTTCACCTGGTCAAAACCGTTTTCAGCCGGTCTGGCCTGGTTTGAACCGGTCAAAAGCCGTATGAGTCCGGTTTGAGCCGGTGAAAACCGGTTTGAGATGTTCTGGTCCGGTTTGAGCCGGTTTGAGCCGGTCTGGTCTGGTTTGAGCCGGTTTGAGCTGGTCTGTTCCTGTTTCAGTCCGGTTTGACCCATTCAAAACCGGTTTTAGCCTCTCTAGTCCGGTTTGAGAATGGTTTCAGCCAGTCAAAACCGTTCTGAGCCGGCATGGTCCGGTTTGGTCCTGATTGAGCCAGTCAAAACAGGTTTTAGCCGGTCTGGTCCGGTTTGAGTCTGGTTTGACGCGGTCAAAACCGGATTGAGACTGTCTGGCCTGGTTTGATCCACTTTGAGCCAGTCCGGTCAGGTTTTAGTCCGGTTTGAGCCGGTCAAACCGGTTTCAGGCGGTCTGGTTCGGTTTGAGCCGGTCCTCGTCCGGTTTCAGCCTTTCAAAACCGATTGGAATCAGTCTGGGCTGGTTTGAGTCCGGTTTGAGCCAGTCAAAACGGGTTTGAGCCGGTCTGGCCTGTTTGAATCTGGTCAAAACCCGTATGAGTCCGGTTTGAGCCAGTGAAAACGGTTTGAGATATTTTGGTCCGTTTGAGCCGGTTTGAGCCGTTCTGGTCTGGTGTGAGCCGGTTTGAGTCGGTCTGCACCTCTCTGAGGTGGTCTGTTCCTGTTTGAGTCTGGTTTGAGCCGTTCAAAACCGGTTTGAGCCCGTCTAGTCCGGTTTGAGTCACGTTTCAGCCGGTCAAAACCGGTTTGAGCCGGTCTCTTCCGGTTTGAGTCCTTTTTGAGCCAGTCAAAACAGGTTTGAGCCAGTCTGGTCCGGTTTGAGTCTGGTTTGACCCGGTCAAAACCGGTTTGAGCCGGTCTGACCTGATTTGATCTTGTCAAAACACGTTTGACTATGGTTTGAATCCATCAAAACTGGTTTGAGCCATTTTGGTCCGGTTTGATTTCGTTTGAGCCGGTCTGGTCTGGTTTGAGCCAGTTCAAACCGGTTTTAACCTGTCTGGTCCGGTTTGAGTCCGTTTGAGCCGTTCAAAACCTGGTAGACCCGGTCCGGTTCGTAATGAGACGGTTAAAACCAGCTTGAGCCAGTCTAACAGCCGGTCTGGTGCAGTTTGATCTGGTTGGAGCCGGTCATAACAAGTTTGAGTACGTTTTGAGGCGGTCTGGTCCGTTCCGGTTTGAGCCGGTCAAAACCGGTTTTGAGCCAGTCTAGTCCGGTTTGAGTCCGGTTTGAGCCAGTCAAAATCGGTTTGAGCTGGTCTGGTCCGTTTGAGTCTGGTTTGAGCTGGTCAAAATCGGTTTGAGCCGGTCTGGCCTGGTTGAATCCGGTCAAAACCCGTATGAGTCCGGATTGAGCCGGATAAAACCTGTTTGAGATGTTTTGGTCCGGTTTGAGCCGGTTTGAGCCGTTCTGGTCTGGTGTGAGCCGGTTTGAGTCAGTCTGTACCTGTTTGAGCCGGTCTGTTCCTGTTTGAGTCCAGTTTGAGCCGTTCAAAACCGGTTTGAACCTGTCTAGTCCGGGTTGAGTCCGTTTCAGCCGGTCAAAACCGGTTTGAGCCGGTCTCTTCCGGTTTGAATCCTTTTTGAGCCAATCAAAACAGGTTTGAGCCGGTCTGGTCTGGACTGAATACAATTTGAGCTGGTCAAAAGCGATTTGAGCCGGTCTGGCCTGGTTTGATCTGGTCAAAACCCGTTTGACTCTGGTTTGAGCCCGTCAAAACTGGTTTGAGCCGTTTTGCCCGGTTTGATCCCGTTTGAGCCGGTCTGGTGTGGTTTGAGGCGGTTCAAACCGGTTTTAGCCGGTCTGGTGCGGTTTGAGTCCGGTTTCAGCCGTTCAAAACCTGGTAGACCCGGTCTGGTTCTTAATGAGAAGGTTTAAAACCGGTTTGAGCCAGTCTAAGAGCCAGTCTGCTGCGGTTTGATCCGGTTGGAGCCAGTCAAAACACATTTGAGTCCGTTTTGAGCCGGTCTGGTCCGTTCCGGTTTGAGCCGGTCAAAACCGGTTTGAGCCAGTCTGGTCCGGTTTGAGTCCGGTTTGAGTCGGTTTGTGCCGGTCTGGTCCAGTGTGAGCCGGTCAAAACCGGTTTGAGCCCGTCTCGTCCGGTTTGAGCCGGTCAAAACTGGTTTGAGCCGGTCTAATACGTCAAAACATGTTTTGGGCCGGTCTGCTCGGATTTGAGTCCGGTTTGATGTGTTAAAAACCGGTATCAGTCTGGTTTGAGCCGGTCTGTTCCGTTCCAGTTTGAATCCGGATTAAGCCAATGAAAACCGGTTTGAGCCGGTCTAATACGGTCAAAATAGGTTTGAGCCGGGCTGGTCCGGTTTGAGTCTGGTTTCAGCCCGTCAAAACCGGTTTAAGTCGTCCTCCTTCGGTTTGAAATGTTCCAAGCCGGTTTGAGCCGTTCTGGTCAGGTTTTAGCTGGTTTGAGCCGGTCTGGTCGGGTTAGAGCCGGTCTGGTCGGGTTTGAGCCGGTCAAAACCGGTTTGAGCCCGTCTCGTCCGGTTTGAGCTGGTCAAAACCGATTTGAACCGATCTCCTCCTGTTTGATCTGGTTTGAGCTGGTCTGGTCCGGTTTGATTAGCTTTGAGCCGGTCAAAACCGGTTTGAGCCTATCTGGTCGGGTTTGAGTCCCGTTTGAGAAGGTCAAAACCGTTTTGAGCCGGTCTGGTCTGGTTTCATCTGGTCAAAACTGGTTTGAGACGGTTTGAGCCGGTCAAAACCGGTTTGAGCCGGTCTGGTCGGGTTTGATCCGGTTTGAGCCGTTCTGGTCTGGTTTGAGCTGTTCAAAACCGGTTTATGACGGTCCGGTCCAGTTTTTAGACCGGTTTGAGCTGTTCAAAACCTAGTAGACCTGGTCTGGTCCATAATGAGACGGTTAAAACTGGTTTGAGCCAGTCTAAGAGCCGTTCTGGTGCGGTTTGATCCAGTTGGAGCCGATCAAAACATGTTTGAGCCCGTTAAGAGGCGGTCTGGTCCGTTCCAGTTTGAGCCGGTCAAAACTGGTTTGAGCCGGTCTGGTCTGGTGTGAGTCCGGTTTGAGCCAGTCAAAACATGTTTCAGCCGGTCTGGTCCGGTTTGAGTCCGGTTTGAGCCGGTCAAAATCGGTTTGAGCCGGTCTTGCCTGGTTTGATCTGGTCAGAACTCGTTTGAGTCCGGTTTGAGCCGGTCAAAACTGGTTTGAGTTGGTCCGGATCAGTTTGAAACCGTTCAAAACCTGTTTGAGCCGGTCTGGTCAGGTTTTGAGCTGGTTTGAGCCGGTCTGCTCTGGTTAGAAGCCGGTCTGGTCGGGTTTGAGCCGGTCAAAACCGGTTTGAGCCCCTCTCGTCTGGTTTGAGCTGATCAAAACCGGTTGGAGCCGGTCTGCTGCGGATTTTTCCCGTTTGAGCCAGTCTGGTCCGGTTTGATTAGATTTGAGTCGGTCAAAACCGGTTTGAGCCGATCTGGTCCGGTTTGAGTCTCGTTTGAGCAGGACAAAACCGGTTTTGAGCCGGTCTGGTCGGGTTTGAACCGGTTTGAGCGGCTTTGGTGTGGTTTGAGCCAGTGAAAACCTGTTTGAGCCAGTCCTGGTCCGGTTTTAGTCCGGTTTGAGGCGCTTAAAACCCGTTTCAGCTGGTCTGGATCGTTTTGAGCATGTCTGGTCCGGTTTGGGACTGTCAAAACCGGTTGGAACCGTTCTGGTCCGGTTTGAGTTCGGTTTGAGCCAGTCCAAACCGGTTTGAGCCGGTCTGGCCTGGTTTGATCCGGTCAAAACCCATATGAGTCCGGATTGAGCCGGTGAAAACCTGTTTGAGATGTTCTGGTAAGGTTTCAGCCGGTTTGAGCCGGTCTGGTGTGTCTTGAGCCGGTTTTAGCCAGTCTGTTCCTGTTTGAGTCCGGTTTGAGCCATTCAAAACCGGTTTGAGCCTGTCTAGTCCTGTTTGAGTCTGGTTTCAGCCGGTGAAAACCGGTTTGAGCCGGTCTGGTCCGGTTTGAGTCCGGTTTGAGGCAGTCAAAACAGGTTTGAGCCGGTCTGGCCTGGTTTGATCCGGTCAAAACCCGTATGAGTCCGGTTTGAGCTGGTGAAAACTGGTTTGAGATGTTCTGGTCCGGTTTGTGCCGGTTTGAGCCGGTCTGGTCTAGTTTTAGCCGGTTTGAGCTGGTCTGTTCCTGTTTGAGCAGATCTGTTCCAGTTTGAGTCCGATTTGAGCCGTTCAAAACCGGTTTCAGCCGTTCTGGTCCGATTTGAGTCCGGTTTGAGCTGGTCAAAAAAGGTTTGAG
Organism: Chlorocebus sabaeus; assembly: GCF_047675955.1. NCBI lineage: Eukaryota > Metazoa > Chordata > Mammalia > Primates > Cercopithecidae > Chlorocebus > Chlorocebus sabaeus. The sequence continues at coordinate 18,031 of NW_027328309.1, read as the reverse complement.
CTTGTCTGGTCCGGTTTGAGTCCGGTTTGAGCCGGTCAAAACCGGTTTGAGCCTGTCGGGCCTGGTTTGATCTGGTCAAAACCCGTTTGACTCTGGTTTGAGCCCGTCAAAACTTGTTTGAGCCGTTCTGGTCCGGTTTGATACGGCTTGAGGCAGTCTGGTCTCGTTTGAGCCTGTTAAAACCAGTTTTAGTCGGTCTGGTCCGGTTTGAGTCCGGTTTGAGCTGTTTCAAAATCTGGTAGACCCGGTCAGGTCCGTAATGAGATGGTTAAAACCGGTTTGAGCCACTCTCAGAGCCAGTCTGGTGCGGACTGATCCGGTTGGAGCTGGTCAAAACACGTTTGAGTCCATTTTGAGCCGGTCTGGTCCGTTCTGGTTTGAGCCGGTCAAAACCGGTTTGAGCCAGTCTGGTCCGGTTTGAGTCTGGTTTGAGCCAGTGAAAACAGGTTTGAGCCGGTCTGGTCCGGTTTGAGTGGGGTTTGAGCTGGTCAAAACCAGTTTGAGCCGGTCTGCTCCGGTTTCATCCGGTCAAAACTGGTTTGAGAAGGTTTGAGCTGGTCAAAACCGGTTTGAGCCGGTCTGGTCGGGTTTGATCCAGTTTGAGCCGGTCTGGTCTGGTTTGAGCCGGTCAAAAACGGTTTGCGCCGGTCCGGTCCGGTTTTAGTCCAGTTTGAGCCGTTTGGAACAGGTCTGGGCCGGTTTGAGTCTGGTTGGAGCTGGTCAAAACCGGTTTCAGCCGGTCTGGCCTGGTTTGATCCTGTTTGAGCTAGTCCGGTCATGTTTTAGTCCAGTTTGTGCCAGTCAAAACCGGTTTCAGCCAGTCTGGTTCGTTTTGAGCCGGTCTGGTCCGGTTTGAGCCGTTCAAAACCGGTTTGAGCTGGTCTCTTCCGGTTTGAGTCCGGTTTCAGCCGATCAAAACCGGTTTGAACCGGTCTCTTCCGGTTTGAGTCCTTTTTGAGCCAGTCAAAACCGGTTTTATTCGGTCTGGTCCGGTTTGAGTCCGGTTTGAGCCGTTCAAAACCTGGTAGAACCCGGTCTGGTCCTTAATGAGACGGTTACAACCGGTTTGATCCAGTCTAAGAGCCGGTCTGATGCTGTTTGATCCGGTTGGAGCCGGTCAAAACATGTTTGAGTCCGTTTTGAGGCGGTCTGGTCCGGTTTGAGTCCGGTTTGAGCCGGTCAAAATCGGTTTGAGCCGGTCTGGCTTCGTTTGATCTGGTCAAAACACGTTTGAGTCCGGTTTGAGCCAGTCAAAACCAGTATGAGTCGGTTCAGATCAGAATGAACCTTTCAAAACCCTTTTGAGCCGCTCTGGTCAGGTTTGAGCGGGTTTGAGCCAGTCTTGTCTGGTTAGAGATGGTCTGGTCGGGTTTGAGATGGTCAAAAGCGGTTTGAGCCCGTCTCGTCCGGTTTGAGCCGGTCAAAACTGGTTTGAGCCGGTCTCCCGCGGATTGATCAGGTTTGAGCCAGTCAAAACCGGTTTGAGCCGGTCTGGCCTGGTTTGATCTGGTCAAAACCCGTTTGACTCTGGTTTGAGCCCGTCAAAACTGGTTTGAGCCTTTTTGGTTCGGTTTGACCCCGTTTGAGCCTCTCTGGTCTGGTTTGATCCGGTTCAAACCGGTTTTAGCCGGTCTGGTCCGTTTTGAGTCTCAAAACCTGGTAGACCCGGTCTGGTCTTTAATGAGACGGTTAAAACCGGTTTGAGCAGTCTAAGAGCCGGTCTGGTGCGGTTTGATCCGGTTGGAGCCAGTCAAAACATGTTTGAGTCCGTTTTGAGGCGGTCTGGTCCGGTTTGAGTCCGGTTTGAGCCGGTCAAAATCGGTTTTGAGCCGGTCTGTCTTCGTTTGATCTGGTCAAAACACGTTTGAGTCCGGTTTGAGCCAGTCAAAACCAGTATGAGTCGGTTCGGATCAGTATGAACCTTTCTCAAAACCCTTTTGAGCCGCTCTGGTCAGGTTTGAGCGGGTTTGAGCCAGTCTTGTCTGGTTAGAGATGGTCTGGTCGGGTTTGAGATGGTTAAAAGCGGTTTGAGCCCGTCTCGTCCGGTTTGAGCCGGTCAAAACTGGTTTGAGCCGGTCTCCCGCGGATTGATCCGGTTTGAGCCGGTCAAAACCGTTTGAGCCGGTCTGGCCTGGTTTGATCTGGTCAAAAACCCGTTTGACTCTGGTTTGAGCCCGTCAAAACTGGTTTGAGCCTTTTTGGTTCGGTTTGACCCCGTTTGAGCCTCTCTGGTCTGGTTTGATCCGGTTCAAACCGGTTTTTAGCCGGTCTGGTCCGTTTTGAGTCCCGGTTTGAGCCTTTCAAAACCTGGTAGACCCGGTCTGGTCCTTAATGAGACGGTTAAAACCGGTTTGAGCCAGTCTAAGAGCCGGTCTGGTGCGGTTTGATCCGGTTGGAGCCGGTCAAAACACGTTTGAGTCCGTTTTGAGCCGGTCTGCTCTGTTCCGGTTTGAGCCAGTCAAAACCGGTTTGAGCCAGTCTGGTCCGGTTTGAGTCCAGTTTGAGCCAGTCAAAACAGGTTTAAGCCGGTCTGGTCCGGTTTGAGTCCGGTTTGAGCCAGTCAAAATCGGTTTGAGCCGGTCTGGCTGGTTTGATCTGGTCAAAAACGCGTTTGATTCTGGTTTGAGCCGGTCAGAACCGGTTTGAGCCGGTCTGGTACGGTTTTGAGTCCGGTTTGAGTCCCGGTTTGTGCCGGTATGGTCCAGTTTGAGCCTGTCTAAACTGGTTTGAGCCCGTCTCATCTGGTTTGAGCCAGTCAAAACTGGTTTGAGCAGGTCTAATACGGTCAAAACATGTTTGAGCCGGTGTCTGCTCGGATTTGAGGCGGTTAAAAACCGGTTTCAGTCCGGTTTGAGCCGGTCTGTTCCGTTCCGGTTTGAATCCATTTTAAGCCGATCAAAACCGGTTTGAGCTGGTCTGGTTCGGTTTGAGACAGTCAAAAACGGTATGAGCCGGTCTAATACGGTCAAAATAGTTTTGAGCTGGTCTGGTCGGTTTGAGTCCAGTTTCAGCCCATCAAAACCGGTTTGAGGCGGTCTGGCTTGGTTTGAGCCCGTCTGGTGCGGTTGGGAGCCTGTCAAAACCGGTTGGAATCGGTCTGGGCCAGTTTGAGTCCCGTTTGAGCGGTCAAAACCGGTTTCAGCCGGTCTGGTCTGGTTTGATCCGGTCAAAACCCGTATGAGTCCGGTTTGAGCCGGTGAAAACTGGTTTGAGATGTTCTGGTCCGGTTTGAGCCGGTTTGAGCAGGTCTGGTCTAGTTTTAGCCGGTTTTGAACCAGTCTGTTCCTGTTTGAGCGGTGTGTTCCAGTTTGAGTCCAATTTGAGCCGTTCAAAACCAGTTTGAGGCGGTCTGGTCCGATTTGAGTCCGGTTTTGAGCCAGTCAAAAAAGGTTTGAGCAGGTCTGGTCCGGTTTTGACTCGGTTTGAGCGGTCAAAACCGGTTTGAGCCGGTCTAGCCTGGCTTGATCTGGTCAAAACCCGTTTGACTCTCGCATGAGCTGGTCAAAATTGGTTGGAGCCATTCTGTTCTGGTTTGATACGGCTTGAGGCCGTCTGGTCTCGTTTGAGCCGGGTTGAAACCTGTTTTAGCCGCTCTGGTCCGGTTTGAGTCCGGTTTGAGCCCTTCAAAACCTGGTGGAACCGGACTGGTCCGTAATGAGACGGTTTAAAACCGGTTTGAGCCAGTCTAAGAGCCAGTCTGGTGCGGTTTGATCCGGTTGGAGACGGTCAAACCACGTTTGTGTCCGTTTTGAGGCGGTCTGGTCCGTTCCGGTTTGAGCGGTCAAAACCGGTTTGATCGGGGTCTGGTCGGTTTTGAGGCCGGTTTGAGCCAGTCAAAACAGGTTTGAACCGATGTGGTCCGGTTTGAGTGCGGTTTGAGCCGTTCAAAATCGGTTTGAGCTGGTCTGGCTGGTTTGAGCTGGTCTGGCCTGGTTTGAGCTGGGTCAAAACCCATTTGAGTCCGGTTTGAGCCGTTAAAAACCGGTTTGAGTCGGTCCGGATCGGTTTGAACCATTCAAAACCTGTTTGAACCGGTTTGGTGAGGTTTGAGCTGGTTTGAGCCGGTCTGGTTTGGTTAGAGACGGTCAGGTCGGGTTTGAGCAGGTCAAAACAGTTTGAGCCCGTCTGGTCCGGTTTGAGCATGTCAAAACCGATTGGAACCGGTCTGAGACGGTTTGAGTCCAGTTTGAGCCCGTCAAAACCGGTTTGAGCCGGTCTGGCCCTGGTTTGATCTGGTCAAAACCCGTATGAGTCTGGTTTGAGCCGGTGAAAACGGTTTGAGATGTTCTGGTCCGGTTTGAGCCAGTTTGAGCCGGTCTGGTCTGGTATGAACCGGTTTGAGCCGGTCTGTTCCTGTTTAAGCCGGTCTGTTCCTGTTTGAGTCCGGTTTGAGCCGTTCAAAACCGGTTTGAGCCGGTCTAGTCCAGTTTGAGTCCGGTTTCAGCCGGTCAAATCCGGATTGAGCCAGTCTGCTCCGGTTTGAGTCCTTTTTGAGCCAATCAAAACAGGCTTGAGCCGGTCTGGTCCGGTTTGAGTCCTTTTTGAGCCGGTCAAAACCGCTTTGAGCTTGTCGGGCCTGGTTTTATCTGATCAAAACCCGTTTGACTCTGGTTTGAGCCCGTCAAAACTTGTTTGAGCCGTTCTGGTCCGGTTTGATACGGCTTGAGGCATTCTGGTCTAGTTTGAGCCTGTTCAAACCAGTTTTGAGTCGGTCTGGTCCGGTTTGAGTCCGCTTTGAGCTGTTCAAAATCTGGTAGACCCGGTCAGGTCCATAATGAGACGGTTTAAAAACAGGTTTGAGCCACTCTCAGAGCCGGTCTGGTGCGGACTGATCCGGTTGGAGCTGGTCAAAACACGTTTGAGTCCATTTTGAGCCGGTCTGGTCCGTTCTGGTTTGAGCCGGACAAAACCGGTTTGAGCCAGTCTGGTCCGGTTTGAGTCTGGTTTGAGCCAGTCAAAACAGGTTTGAGCCGGTCTGGTCCGGTTTGAGTGCGGTTTGAGCCGGTCTGGTGCGGTTTCTGTCAAAACCGATTGGAACTGGTCTGGGCCGGTTTGAATCCGGTTTGAGCAAGTCAAAACCTCTTTGAGCCGGTCTGGCCTGGATTGATCCGGTGAAAACCCGTATGAGACCAGTTTGAGCCAGTGAAAACCGGTTTGAGATGTTCTGGTCCGGTTTTAGCCGGTTTGAGCCGTTCTGGTCTGGTTTGAGCCGGTTTGAGCCGGTCTGTTCCTGTTTGAGCCGGTCTGTTACTGTTTGAGTCCGGTTTGAGCCGTTAAAAACCGGTTTGAGCCGGTCTGGTCCAGTTTGAGTCCGGTCTCAGCCCGTCAAAATCGGTTTGAGACAGTCTGTTACAGTTTGAGACCTTTTTGAGCGAGTCAAAACAGGTTTGAACCGGTCTGGTCCGGTTTGAGTCTGGTTTGAGCTGGTCAAAATCGGTTTGAGCCGGTCTGGCCTGGTTTGATGTGGTTAATACCCGTTTGACTCTGGTTTGAGCCCGTCAAAACTGGTTTGAGCCGTTTTGGTCCGGTTTGATCCCATTTGAGCCAGTCTGCTCTGGTTTGAGCCGGTTCAAACCGGTTTTAGCCGGTCTGGTCCGGTTTGAGTACGGTTTGAGCCGTTCAAAATATGGCAGACCCGGTCTGGTCTGTAATGAGACGGTTAAAACCGGTTTGAGCCATTCTAAGAGCCGGTCTGGTTCGGTTTGATCCGGTTGGCGCCGGTCAAAACACATTTGAGTCCGTTTTGAGCCGGACTGGTCCATTCCGGTTTGAGCCAGTCAAAAACCGGTTTGAGCCAGTCTGGTCCGATTTGAGTACGGTTTGAGCCAGTCAAAACAGGTTTGAGTTGGTCTGGTCCGGTTTGAGTCCAGTTTGAGCCAGTCAAAATCGGTTTGGGGCAGTCTGGCCTGGTTTGATCTGGTCAAATCCCGTTTGAGTCTGGTTTGAGCCGGTCAAAACCGGTTTGAGCTGGTCTGGTACGGTTTGAGTCCGGTTTGTGCCGGTCTGGTCCAGTTTGAGCCGGTCAAAACCCGTTTGAGCCCGTCTCGTCCAGTTAGAGCCGGTCAAAACTGGTTTGAGCCGTTCTAATACGGTCAAAACATGTTTGAGCCGGTCTGCTAGGATTTGAGTCCAGTTGGAAGCGGTAAAATCCGGTTTCCTTCTGGTTCGAGCCAGTCTGTTCCGCTCCGGTTTGAATCCGGTTTAAGTTGATCAAAACCGGTTTGAGCCGGTCTGGTTCGGTTTGAGATGGTCAAAACCGGTTTGAGTTGGTCTGCTGCTGTTTGATCCGGTTTGAGCTGGTCTGGTCCTGTTTGATTAGATTTGAGCCGGTCAGAACCGGTTTGAGCCTATCTGGTCGGGTTTGAGTTCCGTTTGAGCAGGTCAAAACCGTTTTGATCTGGTCTGGTCCGGTTTCATCCAGTCAAAACTGGTTTGAGACGGTTTGAGCCGGTCAAAACCGGTATGAGCCGGTCTGGTCGTGTTTGATCCGGTTGGAGCCGTTCTGGTCTGGTTTGAGCCGTTCAAAACCGGTTTGAGTCAGTCCGGTCCGGTTTTAGCCCAGTTTCAGCCGGTCTGGTCTAGTTTTAGCCGGTTTGAGCTGGTCAGTTCCTGTGTGAGCCGGTCTGTTCCAGTTTGAGTCCGATTTGAGCCGTTCAAAACCGGTTTGAGCCGGTCTGGTCACGTTTGAGTCCGGTTTGAGCCAGTCAATAAAGGTTTCAGCTGGTCTGCTCCTGTATGAGTCCGGTTTGAGCCGTTCAAAACCGGTTTGAGCCTGTCTGGCCTGGTTTGTTCTGGACAAAACCCGTCTGACTCTGGTTTGAGCTGGTCAAAACTGGTTTGAGCCGTTCTGGTCCGGTTTCACTCGGCTTGAGGCAGTCTGGTCTCGTTTGAGCCGGTTCAAACCAGTTTTAGCCCGTCTGGTCCGGTTTGAGTCCGTTTGAGCTGCTCAAAACCTGGTAGACCCGGTCTGGTCCGTAATGAGATGGTTTAAAACCGGTTTGACCCAGTCTAAGAGCCGGTCTGGTGCGGTTTGATCCGGTTGGAGCCGGTCAAAACATGTTTGAGCCCGTTTTGAGGCGGTCTGGTCTGTTCCGGTTTGAGCCGGTCAAAACCAGTTTGAGCCGGTCTGGTCTGGTTTCATCCGGTCAAAACTGGTTTGAGAAGGTTTGAGCCGGTCAAAACCGGTTTGAGCCGGTCTGGTCGTGTTTGATCCAGTTTGAGCCGGTCTGGTCTGGTTTGAGCCGGTCAAAACCGGTTTGAGCCGGTCCGGTCCGGTTTTAGTACAGTTTGAGCCGGTCAAAACCGGCTTCAGTCGGTCTGGTTCGGTTTGAGCGTGTCTATTCCGGTTTGAGCCTGTCAAAACCGTTTGGAACAGGTCTGGGCCGGTTTGAGTCCGGTTTGAGCTGGTCAAAACCGGTTTCAGCCGTTCTGGCCTGGTTTGATCTTTTCAAAACCCGTATGAGTCCGGTTTGAGCCGGTGAAAACCGGTTTGAGATGTTCTGGTCCGGTTTGAGCCGGTTTGAGCCGGTCTGGTCTGGTTTGAGCCAGTTTGAGCCGGTCTGTTACTGTTTGAGCTGGTCTGTTCCTGTTGGAGTCCAGTTTGACCCGTTCAAAACCGGTTTGAGCCTGTCTAGTCCGGTTTGAGTCCGGTTTGAGCCAGTCAAAACAGGTTTGAGCCGGTCTGGTCCGGTTTGAGTCTGGTTTGAGCCGGTTAAAACCGGTTTGAGCCGGTCTGGCCTGGTTTGATCCGGTTTGAGCTAGTCCGGTCATGTTTTAGTCCAGTTTGAGCCAGTCAAAACCGGTTTCAGCCAGTCTGGTTCGTTTTGAGCCGGTCTGGTCCGGTTTGAGCCTGTCAAAACCGATTGGAACTGGTCTGGGCCGGTTTGAGTCTGGTTTGAGCCAGTCAAAACCAGTTTGAGCTGATCTGGCCTGGTTTGATCTGGTCAAAACACGTATGAGTCCGGTTTGAGCCGTTGAAAACCGATTTAAGATGTTCTGGTCAGGTTTGAGCCGGTTTGAGCCGGTCTGGTCTGCTTTGAGCCGGTTTGAGCCGGTCTGCTCCTGTTTGAGGCGGTGTGTTCCTGTTTGAGTCCGGTTTGAGCCGTTCAAAACCCGTTTGAACTGGTCTCTTCCGGTTTGAGTCCGATTTCAGCAGGTCAAATCCGGTTTGAGCCGGTCTCTTCCGGTTTGAGTCTTTTTGAGCCAGTCAAAACCGGTTTTATTCGGTCTGGTCCGGTTTGAGTCCGGTTTGAGCCATTCAAAGCTGGTAGACCCGGTCTGGTCCTTAATGAGACGGTTACAACCGGTTTGAGCCAGTCCTAAGAGCCGGTCTGGTGCTGTTTGATCCAGTTGGAGCCGGGTCAAAACATGTTTGAGTTCCGTTTTGAGGCGGTCTGGTCCGGTTTGAGTCCGGTTTGAGCGGTCAAAACCGGTTTCAGCCCTTCTGGTTCTGTTTGAGCCGCTCTGGTCCGGTTTGAGCCTGTCAAAAACGATTGGAACCGGTCTGGGCCGGTTTGAGTCCGGTTTGAGCCAGTCAAAACCGTTTTGAGCGGGTCTGGCCTGGTTTGATCTGGTCAAAACCCATATGAGTCCTGTTTGACCCGGTGAAAACCGTTTGAGATGTTCTGGTCCAGTTTGAGACGGTTTGAGCCGGTCTGGTCTGGTTTGAGCTGGTTTGAGCCGGTCTGTTCCTGTTTGAGCCGGTCTGCTTCTGTTTGAGTCCGGATTTACCCGTTCAAAACCGGTTTGAGCCTGTCTAGTCCCGGTTTGAGTCCGGTTTCAGCTGGTTGAAACCGGTTTGAGCCGGTCTGGTCCGGTTTGAGTCCGGTTTGAGCCAGTCAAAACAGGTTTGAGCCGGTCTGGTCCGGTTTGAGTGCGGTTTGAGCCGGTCAAAATCGGTTTGAGCCGGTCTGGAATGGTTTGATGCGCTTTGACCCGGTCTGGTCAGGTTTTAGTCCTGTTTGAGCCGGTCAAACCCGGTTTCAGCCGGTCTGGTTCGGGTTGAGCCGGTCTGGTCTGGTTTGAGCCTGTCAAAACCGACTGGAACCGGTCTGTGCCAGTTTGAGTCCGGTTTTAGCCAGTGAAAACCGGTTTGAGCCGGTCAGGCCTGGTTTGACCTGGCCATACCTGTATGAGGACGGTTTGAGCCGGTGGAAACTGGTTTGAGATGATCTGGTCTGGTTTGAGCCGGTTTCAGCTGGTCTGGTCAGGTGTGAGCCGGTTTGAGCCGGTGTGTTCCTGTTTGATCCGGTCTGTTCCTGTTTGAGTTCGTTTTGAGCCGTTCTAAACGGTTTGAGCCGGTGTAGTCCGGATTCAGTCCGGTTTCAGCCTGTCAAATCCGGTTTGAGCCAGTCTTTTATGGTTTGAGTCGTTTTTGAGACAGTCAGAAGAGGTTTGAGCCGTTCTGGTCTGGTTTGAGTCCGGTTTGAGCCGGTCAAAATCGTTTGAGCCGGGTCTGGCCTGGTTTGACCTGGTAAAAACCCGTTTTGAGTCCTGTTTGAGCCGGTCAAAACCGGGTTTGATCGGGTCTGGCCTGGTTTGATCCACTTTGAGCCGATCCGGTCAGGTTTTAGTCGGTTTTAGCCTGTCAAAACCGGTTTCAGCCGGTCTGGTTCGGTTTGAGCTGGTCTGGTCTGGTTTGAGACTGTCAAAACCGGTGGGAACCGGTCTGGGTCTGTTTGAGGTCCGGTTTGAGCCGGTCAAAAGTGGTTTGAGCCGGTCTGGCCTGGTTTGATCCAGTCAAAACCCGTATGAGTCCGGTTTGAGCCGGTGAAAACCGGTCTGAGATGTTCTGGTCCGGTTTGAGCCGGTTTGAGCCGGTCTGGTCTAGTTTTAGCCGGTTTGAGCCGGGTCTGTTCCTGTTTGAACCGGTCTGTTCCAGTTTGAGAACGATTTGAGCCATTCAAAACCAGCTTGAGTCGGTCTGGTCCGGTTTGGGTCCTGTTTGAGCCAGTCAAAAAAGGTTTGAGCTGGTCTGGTCCGTTTTCAGTCCGGTTTGAGATGGTCAAAACGGTTTGAGCCGGTCTGGCCTGGTTTGTCCTGGTCAAAACCCGTGTGACTCTGTATGAGGGAAGCCAGTCAAAACTGGTTTGAGCCGTTTTTGTCTGGTTTGATCCTGTTTGAGCCGGTCTGTTCTGGTTTTGAACCGGTTCTAACCGGTTTTAGCAGCTCTGGTCCGGTTTGAGTCCTTTTTGAGCCGTTCAAATCGTGGTAGACCCGGTCTGGTCTGTAATGAGACGGTGAAAATCGGTTTGAGCCAGTCTAAGAGCCGGACTGGTTCGGTTTGATCCGATTGGAGCCGGTCAAAACACGTTTGTGTCCGTTTTGAGGCGGTCTGGTCCGTTGCGGTTTGAACCAGTCAAAACGGTTTGAGCCAGTCTGGTCTGGTTTGAGTCCGGTTTGAGCCAGTCAAAACAGGTTTGAGCCGGTCTGGTCCAGTTTGAGTCCGGTTTGAGCTGCTCAAAATCGGTTTGAGCCGGTCTGGCCTGGTTTGATCTGGTCAAAACCCGTTTGAGTCTGGTTTGAGTCGGTCAAAACCGGTTTGAGCCGGTCTGGTCCGGTTTGAATCCGGTCTGAGTCCGGTTTGTGCCGGTCTGGTCCAGTTTGAGCTGGTCAAAACCGGTTTGAGCCCGTCTCGTCCGGTTAGAGTCGGTCAAAATTGGTTTGAGCCGGTCTACTACGGTCAAAACATGTTTGAGCCGGTCTGCTCGGATTTGAGTCAGGTTTGAGGTGGTAAAAGCCGGTTTCAGTCCGGTTTGAGCCAGTGTGTTCCGTTCCGGTTTTGAATCCGGTTTAAGCCGATCAAAACCGGTTTGAGCCAGACTGGTTCGGTTTGAGACGGTCAAAACCAGTTTGAGACGGTCTGCTGCTGTTTGATCCGGTTTGAGCTAGTCTGGTCTGGTTTGATTAGATGTGAGCCAGTCAAAACCGGTTTGAGCCTATCTGGTCGAGTTGAGTCCCGTTTGTGCAGGTGAGAAACCGTTTTGAGCCGTTCTGGTCCGGTTTCATCCGGTCAAAACTGGTTTGAGACGGTTTGAGCCGGTCAAAACCGGTTTGAGCCGTTCTGGTCGGGTTTGATCTGGTTTGAGTCGGTCTGGTCCGGTTTGAGCCCTCTCAAAACCGATTGGAACCGGTCTGGACCAGTTTGAGTCTGGTTTCAGCCGGTCAAAACTGGTATGAGCCGGTCTGGTCCGGTTTGAGGCCGGTTTGAGCCAGTCAAAACCGGTTTGAGCCGGTCTGGCCTGGTTTGATCTGTTCAAAACCCGTATGTGTCCGGTTTGAGCCGGTGAAAACAGGTTTAAGATGTTCTGCTCTGGTTTGAGTCGGTTTGAGCCGGTCTGGTCTGGTGTGATCCGGTTTGAGCCGGTCTGTTAATGTTTGAGCCGGTCTGTTCCTGTTTGAGTCCGGTTTGAGCCGTTCAAAACAGGTTTGAGCCGGTCTAGTCCGGTTTCTGTCCGGTTTCAGCCGGTCAAACACGGTTTGAGCCGGTCTGTTCTGGTTTGCGTCCTTTTTGAGCCCATTCAAAACAGGTTTGAGCCGGTCTGGTACGTTTGAGTCTGGTATGAGCCGGTCAAAACCGGTTTGAGACGGTCTGGCCTGGTTTGATCTGGTCAAAACCCGTTTGACTCTGGTTTGAGCCCGTCAAAACTGGTTTGAGCCATTTTGGTCCCGTTTGATCCCATTTGAGCCGGTCTGCTCTGCTTTGAGCCGGTTCAATCCAGTTTTAGCCATTCTGGTCCGGTTTGAGTCCGGTTTGAGTCCGGTTTGTGCCGGTCTGGTCCAGTTTGAGCCGGTAGGTAAAACCAGTTTGAGCCCGTCTCATACGTTTTGAGCCGATCAAAACCGGTTTGAGCTGGTCTAATACAGTCAAAACATGTTTGAGCCGGTCTGCTCGGATTTGAGTCCGGTTTGAGGCAGTAAAAAACTGGTTTCAGTCCGGTTTGAGCCTGTCTGTTCCCTTCCGTTTTGAGTCCGGTTTAAGACGATCAAAACCGGTTTGAGCCAGTCTGGCCTTGTTTGATCCGGTCAAAACCCGTAGGAGTCCGGTTTGAGCCTTTGAAAACCGGTTTCAGATGTTTTGGTCCAGTTTGAGCTGGTTTGAGCCGGTCTGTTCTAGTTTTAGCCGGTTTGAGCCAGTCTGTTCCTGTTTGAGCGGGTCTGTTCCAGTTTGAGTCCGATTTGAGCCTTTCAAAACGGTTTGAGCCGGTCTGGTCCAGTTTGAGTCTGGTTTGGGCCATTCAAAAAGTTTGAGCTAGTCTGCTCCGGTTTGAGGTCTGGTTTGAGCCGGTCAAAACCGGTTGGAGCCGGTCTGGCCTGGTTTGATCTGGTGAAAACCCGTTTGACTCTGGTTTGAGCTGGTCAAAACTGGTTTGAGCCATTCTGGTACGGTTTGATACGGCTTGAGGCAGTCTGGTCTCGTTTGAGCCGGTTCAAACCGGTTTTAACCAGTCTGGTCCGGTTTGAGTCCGGTTTGAGTCGTTCAAAACCTGGTAGACCCGGTCTGGTCCATAATGAGATGGTTTAAAACCGGTTTGAGCCAGTCTAAGAGCCGGTCTGGTGCTGTTTGATCCGGTTGGAGCCGGTCAGAACATGTTTGAGTCTGTTTTGAGGCGGTCTGGTCTGTTCCGGTTTGAGCCGGTCAAAACCGGATTGAGCCGGTCTGGCCTAGTTTGATCCGCCTTGAGCCGGTCCGGTCAGATTTGAGTCCGGTTTGAGCCTTTCAAAACCGATTGGAACCGGTCTGGGGCCGGTTTGAGTCTGGTTTGAGCCAGTCAAAACCGGTTTGAGCCGTTCTGGCCTGGTTTGATCCGGTTTGAGGCAGTCCGGTCAGGTTTTAGTCCTGTTTGAGTCGGTCTAAACTGGTTGCAGCCGGTCTGCTGCCGTTTGATGCGTTTTGAGCTGGTCTGGTACGGTTTGATTAGATTTGAGCCAGTCAAAACCGGTTTCAGCGGATCTGGTCCGGTTTGAGCGGTCAAAACTTGTTTGAGTCGGTCTAATTCGGTCAAAATATGATTCAGCTGGTCTGCTCGGATTTGAGTCCGGATTGAGGCGGCAAAAACCGGATTCAGTCCGGTTTGAGCCGGTCTGTTCCGTTCCAGTTTGAATCCGGTTTGAGCCATTCAAAACGGGTTTGAGTTGGTCTAGTCCGGTTTGAGTCCGGATTCAGCTGGGCAAAACCGTTTTGAGCCGGTCTGATCCGGTTTGAGTGCGGTTTGAGCCAGTCAAAACAGTTTTGAGCTGGTCTGGTCCGGTTTGAGTCTGGTGTGAGCAGGGTCAAAACCGTTTTGAGCTGGTCTGGTCCGGTTTCATCCGGTCAAAGCCAGTTTGAGTCCGTCGAAACTGGTTTGAGCCGGGTCTGGTCTTGTTTGATCCGGTTTGAACCGGTCTGGTCTTGTTTGAGCCGGTCAAAACCGGATTGATCCCGTCTGGTCCGGTTTTAGTCTGGTTTGAGCTGATCAAACCCGGTTTCACTCGGTCTGGTTCGGTTTGAGCCAGTCTGGTTGGGTTTGAGTCTGTCAAAACCGGTTGGAACAGGTCTGGGCCGTTTGAGACCGGATTGAGCCAGTTAAAAACCAGTTTAAGCCGCTCTGGCCATGTTTGATCTGGTCAAAACCGTATGAGTCCGGTTTGAGCCGGGGGAAAACCGGTTTGAGATGTTCTGGTCCGGTTTGTGCTGGTTTGAGCTGGTCTGGTCTGGTTTGAGCCGGTTTGAGCCAGTCTGTTCCTGTTTGAGACGGTCTGTTCCTGTTTGAGTCCGGTTTGACCCGTTCAAAACCGGTTTGAGCTTGTGTAGTCCGGTTTGAGTCCGGTATCAGCCGGTCAAAACCGGTATGAGCCGATCTGGTCCGGTTTGAGTGCCGTTTGAGCAATTCAAACAGGTTTGAGTCGGTCTCGTCCGGTTTGAGTCCGGTTTGAGCCTGTCAAAACCGGTTTGAGCCGATCTGGCCTGGCTTGGTCTGGTTTGAGCCGGTCCGGTCAGGTTTTAGTCCGGTTTGAGCCGGTCAAAACCGGTTTCAGCCCTTCTGGTTCTGTTTGAGCCGCTCTGGTCCGGTTTGAGCCTGTCAAAACCGATTGGAACGGGTCTGGGCCGGTTTGAGTCCGGTTTTAGCCAGTCAAAACCGTTTTTGAGCCGGTCTGGCCTGTTCTGATCTGGTCAAAAACCCGTATGAGCCCGGTTTGAGCCGGTGAAAAAAGGTTTGAGATGTTCTGGTCTGGTTTGAGCCAGTTTGAGACGTTCTGGTCTGGTGTGAGCCGGTTTGAGCCGGTCTGTTACTGTATGAGCTGGTCTGTTCCTGTTTGAGTCCGATTCGAGCCGTTCAAAACCGGTTTGAGCCGGTCTAGTCCGATTTGAGTCCTTTTTGAGCCAGTCAAAACAGGTTTGAGCCGGTCTGGTCCGGTTTGAATCCGGTTTGAGCCAGTCAAAACCGGTTTGATCCGGTCTGGCCAGGTTTGATCTGGTCAAAACCCGTGTGACTCTGGTTTGAGACCGTCAAAAATGGTTTGAGCCGTTTTCGTCTGGTTTGATCCCGTTTGATCCTGTCTGGTCTGGTTTGAGCCGGTTCAAACCGGTTTTAGCCGATCTTGTCCCGTTTTGAGTCCGGTGTGAGCCATTCAAAACCTGGTAGAACCCGGTCTGGTCCCTAATGAGAAGGTTTAAAACCGGTTTGAGCCAGTCTAAAAGCCGGTCTGGTGCGGTTTGATCCGGTTGGAGCCGGTCAAAACACGTTTGAGTCCGTTTTGAGGCGGTCTGGTCCGTTCCGGTTTGAGCCGGTCAAAACCTGTTTGAGCCGGTCTGTTCCTGTTTGAGCCGGTCTGTTCCTGTTTGAGTCCAGTTTGATCCATTCAAAACCGGTTTGAGCCTGTCTAGTCTGGTTTGAGTCTGGTTTGAACAGGTTTGAGCATTTATGGACTGGTTTGATCCGGTCAAAATACGTATGAGTACGGATTGAGCCAGTGAAAACCGGTTTGAGATGTTCTGGTCCAGTTTGAGCCGGTTTGAGCTGGTCTGGTGTGGCTTGAACCGGTTTTAGCCGGTCTGCTCCTGTTTGAGTCCGGATTGAGCAGTTCAAAACCGGTTTGCACCGGTCTGTTCCTGTTTGAGCCAGTCTGTTCCTGTTTGAGTCCAGTTTGACCCGTTCAAAACCGGTTTGAGCCTGTCTAGTCCTGGTTTGAGTCTGGTTTCAGCCGGTCAAACCGGTTTGAGCCAGTCTGGTACGGTTTTGAGTCCGGTTTGAGCCACTCAAAACAGGTTTGAGCCGGTCTGGCTGGTTTGATCTGGTCAAAACACGTTTGACTCTGGTTTGTGCCCGTCAAAACTGATTTGAGCCGTTTTGGTCCGGTTTGATCCCTTTTGAGTCGGTCTGGTCGGGTTTGAGCCGGTTCAAACGAGTTTTAGCCAGTCTGGTCCGGTTTGAGTCCGGTTTGAGCTGTTCAAAACCTGGTAGACCCGGTCTGGTCCGTAATGAGATGGTTAAAACCGGTTTGAGCCAGTCTAAGAGCGGTCTAGTGCGGTTTGATGCGGTTGGAGCCGGTCAAAACACGTTTGAGTCCGTTTTGAGCCGGTCTGGTCCGTTCCTGTTTTGAGCCGGTCAAAACCGGTTTGAGGCAGTCAAAACAGGTTTGAGCGGTCTGGTCCGGTTTGAGTCCAGTTTGAGCTGGTCAAAATCGGATTGAGCCGGTCTGGCCTGGTTTGATCTGGTCAAAACCTGTTTGACTCTGGATTGAGACGGTCAAAACTGGTTTGAGCCGTTCTGGTACGGTTTGATACGGCTTAAGGCAGTCTGGTCTCGTTTGAGCCGGTTCAAACCAGTTTTAGCCGGTCTGGTCCGGTTTTGAGTCTGGTTTGAGCCGGTCAAAACCGGTTTCAGCCGGTCTGGCCTGTTTTGATCCGGTCAAACCCCGGATGAGTCCGGTTTGATCCGGTGAAAACCGGTTTGAGATGTTCTGGTCCGGTTTTGAGCCGGTTTGAGCCGGTCCTGGTTTGGTTTGAGCCGGTTTGAGCTGGTCTGTTCCTGTTTGAGCCGGTCTGTTCCTGTTTGAGTCTGGTTTGACCCGTTCCAAACCGGTTTGAGCCTGTCTAGTTCGGTTTGAGTCTGGTTTCAGCCGGTGAAAACCGATTTGAGCCGGTCTGGTCTGGTTTTAGTCTGGTTGGAGCCAGTCAAAACAGGTTTGAGCCGTTCTGGTCCGGTTTGAGTCTGGTTTTAGCCGGTGAAAACCGGTTTGAGCCGGGTGTGGCCTGGTTTGATCCAGTTTGAGCCGGGTCCGGTCAGATGTTAGTCCGGTTTGAGCCGGTCAAAACCGGTTTCAGCCGGTCTGGTTCGATTTGAGACGGTCTGGTCCGGTTTGAGCCTCTCAAAACCGATTGGAACCGGTCTGGGCCAGTTTGAGTCTGGTTTGAGCCAGTCAAAACCGGTTTGAGCCGTTCTGGCCTTGTTTGATCTGGTCAAAACCCGCATGTGTCCGGTTTCAGCCGGTGAAAACCGGTTTTAGATGTTCTGCTCCGGTTTCAGCCGGTTTGAGCTGGTCTGGTCTGGTGTGATTCGGTTTGAGCCGGTCTGTTCCTGTTTGAGCCGGTCTATTCCTGTTTGAGTCCTGTTTGAGCTGTTCAAAACCGGTTTGAGCCGGTCTCGTTCTGTTTGAGTCCGGTTTCAGCCCGTCAAAACAGGTTTGAGCCGGTCTGGTCCGGGTTTGAGTGCGGTTTGAGCCGGTCAAAACCGGTTTGAGCCGGTCTGGCCTGGTTTGATCTGGTCAAAACACGTTTGACTCTCGTTTGAGCCCGTCAAAACTGGTTTGAGCCGTTTTGGTCCGGTTTGATCCCTTTTGAGCCGGTCCGGTCTGATTTGAGCCGGTTCACACCGGTTTTTGCCGTTGTGGTCCGGTTTGAGTCCGGTTTGAGCCGTTGAAAACGTGGGTAGACACGGTCTGGTCCGTAATGAGATGGTTAAAACCGGTTTGAGCCATTCTAAGAGCTGGTCTTGTGCGGTTTGATCCGGTTGGAGCCGGTCAAAACACGTTTGAGTCCGTTTTGGGCCGGTCTGGTCCGTTCAGGTTTGAGCCGTCAAAACCGGTTTGATCCAGTCTGGTCCGGTTGAGTCCGGTTTGAGCTAGTCAAAACAGGTTTGAGCTGGTCTGGTCCAGCTTGAGTCCGGTTTTGAGCCTGTCAAAATCTGTTTGAGCAGGTCTGGCCTGGTTTGATCTGGTCAAAACCCGTTTGAGTCCAATTTGAGCCGCTCAAAAGCAGTTTGAGCCGGTCTGCTCTGGTTTCAGTCCGCTTTTTGCCGGTCTGGTACAATTTGAGCCGGTCAAAACCGGTTTGAGCCGGTCTGGCCTGGTTTGATCCAGTCAAAACCCGTATGAGTCCGGTTTGAGCCGGTGAAAACCGGTTTGAGGACATTCTGGTCCGTTTTGAGCCGGTTTGAGACGGTCTGGTCTGGTTTGAGCCTGTTTGAGCTGGTCTGTTCCTGTTTGAGCCGGTCTGTTCCTGTTTGAGTCCAGTTTGATACGTTCAAAACCGGTTTGAGCATGTCTAGTCAGGTTTGAGTCTTGTTTGAACCGGTTTTGAGTCTTTATGGACTGGTTTGATCGGTCAAAATACGTATGAGTCCAGATTGAGCCAGTGAAAACCGGTTTGAGATGTTCTGGTCCGGTTTGAGCCGGTTTGAGCCAGTCTGGTTTGGCTTGAACCAGTTTTAGCCGGTCTGCTCCTGTTTGAGTCCGGATTGAGCAGTTCAAAACCGGTTTGCACCGGTCTGTTCCTGTTTGAGCCAGTCTGTTTATGTTTGAGTCCGATTTGACCCGTTCAAAACCGGTTTGAGCCTGTCTAGTCCGGTTTTGAGTATGGTTTCCGCCGGTCAAACCGGGTTTGAGCCAGTCTGGTCCGGTTTTGAGTCCGGTTTGAGCCAGTCAAAACAGGTTTGAGCCGGTCTGGTCCGGTTTGAGTCTGCTTTGAGCCGGTCAAAATCAGTTTGAGCGCGTCTGCGCTGGTTTGATCTGGTCAAAACGCGTTTGAGTCCAGTTTGAGCTGGTCAAAACC
>NW_027328308.1:0-36713 GCF_047675955.1 Chlorocebus sabaeus | reverse complement strand
ATAAAAACTGGAAAGAAGCTTTCTGAGAAACTGCTTTGTGTTTTGTTAATTCATCTCACAGTATTACAGCTCTACCTTCAAGAAGCCCTTCACTAAGACTGTTCTTCTGGAATTACCAAAGAGATATTTGGAAGCCCATAGAGCGCTATGGTGAAAAAGGAAATATCTTCAGTTAAAAACTGGAGAGAAGCTTTCTGAGAAACTGCTTTGTGTTCTGTTAATTCATGCACAGAGTTACAGCTTTCCTATCAAGAATCCTTTCGCTAAGACTGTTCTTGTGGAGTTTACAAAGTGATATTTGGAAGCCCATAGAGGGGTATGTTTAAAAAGGAAATTTCCTCACATAAAAACTGGAAAGAAGTTTTCTGAGAAACTGCTTTGTGTTCTGTTAATTCATCTCACAGAGTTACAGCTTACCCCTCAAGAAGCATTTCGCTAAGACTGTTCTTGTGGAATTTGCAATGTGATATTTGGAAGCCCATGGAGGGATGTGGTGAAAAAGGAAATATCTTCAATTAAAAACTGGAAAGAAGCTTTCTGAGAAACTGCTTTGTTTTCTGTTAATTCATCTCACAGACTTTCAGCTTTCCCCTCCAGAAGTCTTTCGCTAAGACGGTTCTCGTGGAATTTGCAAAGTGATATTTGGAAGCCGTGAGAGGGCTATGGTGTAAAAGGAAATGTCCTCGGATCAAAAATGGAAAGAAGCTTTCCAACAAACTGTTTTGTGTTCTGTTAATTTATCTGACAGAGTTTCAGCTTTCCCCTCAAGAAGCCGTTCGCTAAGACTGTTCTTGTGGAATTTGCAAAGTGATATTTGAAAGCCCGTCGAGGGCTATGGTGAAAAAGGAAATACCTTCAGTTAAAAACTGGAAAGAAACTTTCTGAGAAACTGCTTTGTATTCTTTTAATTCACCTCACAGAGTTTCAGGTTTCCCCTCTAGAAGCCTTTCGCTAAGACTGTTCTTGTGGAATTTGCAAAGTGATATTTGTAAGCCCATAGAAGTCGATGGTGAAAACGTAAATATCCTAAGATAAAAACTGAAAAGAACCATTCTGAGAAACTTCTTTGTGTTTTGTTAATTCATCTCACAGATTTACAGGTTTCCCTTCAAGAAGCCTTTCGCTAAGACAGTTCTTGTGGAATATGCAAAGTGATATTTGGAAGCTCATAGTGACCTATAGTGAAAAAGGATATATCTTCAGTTAAAAACTGAAAAGAAGCTTTCTGAGAAACTGCTTTGTGATATATGACTTCCACTCACGGAGTTACAGCTGTATTTCGTAGAGCTGTTTGGCAGTCTTATTTCTGTGGAATCTGAGAACTGTTATTTCGGATCCCTTTGAAGACTGAAGGGCCAAAGGAAATATCCGTCGTTAAAGTTAGAAAGAAGCTTTCTGAGAAACTTCTTTGTGATTTGCGAATTCATTTCACAGAGTTACAGCTTTCCCCTCAAGAAGCCTTTCGCTAAGATTATTCTTGCACAATTTGAAAAATGATATTTGGAAGCCAATAGACGGCTATGGTGAAAACGAAATATCCTCCGATAAAAACTGGAAAGAAGCTTTCTGAGAAATTGCTTTGTGTTCTTTTAATTCATCTCAGAGACTTACAGCTTTCCCCGCAGGAAGTCTTTCGCTAAGACTGTTCTTGTGGAATTTGAAATGTGATATTTGGTAGCCCAAAGAGCGCTATGGAGAAAAGGAAATATCTTCAGATAAAAACTGTAAAGAACATTCCTGAGAAACTGCTTTGTGTTCTGTTAATTCACCTAACAGAGTTACAGCTTTCCCCTCTAGAAGCCTTTCGCTAAGACTGTTCTTGCTGTATTTTCAAAGGGATATTTTGAAGCCCATAGAGGGCTACGGTGAAAAAGGATATAGCTTCAGTTAAAAACTGAAAGAGGCTTTCTGAGAAACGGTTTAGTATTATGTGACTTCCACTCACTGAGTTACAGCTCTATTTCCTAGAGCTGTTTGATAGCCTTATTTCTATGGAATCGGAGAACTGTTATTTTGGATCCCTTTGAAGACTATAGGGCCAAAGGAAATATCTGCTGCTAAAAGTGAGAAAGAAGCTTTCTGAGAAACTTCTCTGAGATCTGTTAATTCATCTCACAGAGTTACAGCATTCCACTCAAGAAGCCTTTCGCTAGGACTGTTCTTTTTGAATTTGCAAAGTGATATTTCGAAGCCCATAGACGGCTGTGGTGAAAAGGGAAATACCTTCAGTTAAAAAATGGAAAGAAGCTTTCTAAGAAACTGCTTTGTGTTCTGTTAATTCATCTCAAAGAGTTACAGCTTTACCCTCAAAAAGACTTTTGCTAAGACTCTTCTTGTGTAATACTCATAGTGATATTTGTAAGCCCTTATAGGGCTATGGTGAAAAAGGAAATATCCTAAAAAAAAGCTGAAAAGAAGCTTTCTGAGAAACTGCTTTGTGTTCTGTTAATTCACCTCACAGAGTTACAGCTTTCCCCTTAAGAAGCCTTTTGGTAAGACTGTTCTTGTGGAATTTGCAGAGTGGTATTTGTAAGCCCATAGAGGGCTATGGTGAAAAAGGAAATATCCTAAGATAAAAACTGAAAAGAACATTTCTGAGAAACTGCTTTGTGATACGTGACTTCCACTCACTGAGTGAGAGCTATATGTCATAGATCTGTTTGCTAACCTTATTTCTGTGGAATCTGAGAAGGGATAATTCGGTTCCCGTTGAAGACTATAGGGCCAAAGGAAATATCCGCCATAAAAGTGAGAAAGAAGCTTTCTGAGAAACAGCTTTCTGATCTGTGAATTCATCCCACAGAGTTACAGCTTTCCCCTGAGGAAGCCTTTCGCTATGACTGTTCTTGTGGAATTGGCAACGTGACATTTCGAAGGCCATAGAGAGCTATGGTGAAAAGGAAATATCTTCGGTTTAAAACGGGAAAGAAGCTTTCTGAGACACTGCGTTGTGTTCTGTTAATTCATCTCACAAAGTTACAGCTTTCCCCTCACGAAGCCTGTCCCTAAGACTGTTCTTGTTGAATTTGGGAAGTGATATTTAGAAGCCTACAGAGGTCTACAGTGAAAAAGGAAATAACCTAAGATAAAAACTGAAAAGAAGCTTTCTGAAAAACTGCTTTGTGTTCTCTTAATTCATCTCACAGAGTTACAGCTTTCCTCTCAAGAATCCTTTCGCTAAGACTGTTCTTGTGCAATTTAGAATGTGATATTTAGAAGCCCATAGAGGGCTATGGAGAAAAAGGAAATGTCCTTAGATAAAAACTGGAAAGAAGCTTTCTGAGAAACTGCTTTGTGTTCTGTTAATTCATCTCACAGAGTTACAGCTTTCCCCTCGAGAAGCCTTTCTCTATGACTGTTCTTGTGTAATTCACAAAGTAATATTTGGAAGCCCATATAGGGTTATGGTGAAAAAAGGAATATCTTCAGTTAGAAACTGTATAGAAGCTTTCTGAGAAACTGCTTTGTTTTCTGTTAATTCATCTCACAGAGTTACAGCTTTCCCCTCAAGAAGTCTTTCGTTAAGACTGTTCTTGTGGAATTTGCAAAGTGAAATTTGGAAGCCCATAGAGGGCTATGGTGAAAAAGGAAATGTCCTCAGATGAAAACTAGAAAGAAGCTTCTTGAGAAACTACTTTGTGTTCCGTTAATTCATCTCACACAGTTACAGCTTTGCCCTCCAGAAACCGTTCATTAAGACCGTTCTTGTGGAATTTTCAAAGTGATATTTGGAAACCCATAGGGGGCTATGGTGAAAAAGGAAATATCTTCTGTTATAAACTGGAAAGAAGTTTTCTGAGAAACTGCTTTGTGTTCTGTTAATTCATCTGACAGTGTTACACCTTTCCCCTCAAGAAGCATTCCGCTAAGACTGTTCTTGTGGAATTTGCAAAGTGACATTTGGAAGCCCATAGAGGGCTGTGGTGAAAAAGAAATTTCCTAAGAGAAGAACTGAAAAGAAGCTTTCTGAGAAACGACTTTGTGTTCTGTTAATTCATCTTATAGAATTACAGCTTTCCCCTCAAGAAGTCGTTCAGTAAGACTGTTCTTGTGGAATTTGCAAAGTGATATTTGGAAGCCCATAGAGGACCATGGTGTAAAGGAAATATCTTCAGATAAAAACTGGAAAGTAGCTTTCTGAGAAATTGCTTTGTGTTCTGTTAATTCATCTCACAGAATTACGGCTTTCCCCTCAAGAAAACCTTCGCTAAAGCTGTTTTTGTGGAGTTTGGAAAAAGGTATATGGAAAACCATAGAGATCTATGGTTAAAAAGAAAATATCCTAAGATAAAAACTGAAAAGAAAATTTCTGAGAAACTGCTTTGTGTTCTCTGAATTCATCTCACAGACTTACAGCTTTCCCCTCAAGAAACCGTTCACTAAGACTGTTCTCGTGGATTTTGCAAAGTGATATTTGGAAGCCCATAGAGTGCTATGGGGAAAAAGGAAATATCTTCAGTTAAAAAGTGGAAAGAACGTTTCTGAGAAACTGCTTTGTGTTCTGTTAATCCATCTCACAGAGGTACAGCATTCCCCTCAAGAAGTCGTTTACTAAGACTGTTCTTGTGAAATTTGCGAAGTGATATTTGGAAGTGCTTAGAGAACTATGGTGAAAAAGGAAATATCGTAAGATAAAAACTGAAAAGAAGCTTTCTGAGAAACTGCTTTGTGTTTTGTTAATTCATCTCAGAGAGTTACAGCTTTCCGAACAAAAAGCCATTCACTAAGACTGATCTTGTGTTATTTTCAAATTGATATTTGGAAGCCCATAGAGGGCTATGGTGAAAAGGGAAATATCTTCAGTTAAAAACTGGAAAGAAGCTTTCTGAGAAACGGTTTTGTGTTCTCTTAGTTCATCTCACAGAGTTACAGCTTTCCCCTCAAGAAGCCTTTCACCAAGACTGTTCTTGTGGAATTTCCAAAGTGGTCTTTGGAAGTCCATACGTCGCTATGGTGAAAAAGGATATAGCTTCAGTTAAAAAGTGAAAAGAAGCTTTCCGAGGAACTGCTTTGTGATATGTGATTTCCTGTCACTGAGAAACAGCTGTATTTCGTAGAACTGTTGGCTAGGCTTATTTCTGTGGAATCTGAGAAATGTTACTTCGGATCTCTTTGAAGACTATAGGTCCAAAGGAAATATCCGCCACTAAAAGTGTGAAAGAAGCTTTCTGAGAAACTTCTTTGAGTTCTGTGAATTGATCTCACAGAGCTACAGTTTCCCCTCAAGAGGCCTTTCGCTAAGACTGTTCTCGTGGAATTTGCAAAGTGATATTTGGAAAACAATAGAGGGCTATGGTGAAAAAGGAAATATCCTAAGATAAAAACTGAAAAGAAGCTTTTTGAGAAACTGTTTTGCGTACCGTTAATTCATCTCACAGAGTTATAGCTTTCCCCTCAAGAAGCCGTTCATTAAGACTGTTGTTGTGAAATTTGCAAAATGATATTTGGAAGCTCATAGAGGGCTATGGTGAAAATGGAAATATCTTCAGTTAAAAACTGGAGAGAAGCTTTCTGAGAGACTGCTTTGTGTTCTGTTAATTCATACACAGAGTTACACCTTTCCTATCACGAATCCTTTCGCTAAGACTGTTCTTGTGGAGTTTACAAAGTGATATTTGGAAGCCCATAGAGGGGTACGGTTAAAAAGGAAATTTCCTCACATAAAAACTGGAAAGAAGCTTTCTGAGAAACTGCTTTGTGTTTTGTTAATTCATCTCACAGTATTACAGCTCTACCTTCAAGAAGCCCTTCACTAAGACTGTTCTTCTGGAATTACCAAAGAGATATTTGGAAGCCCATAGAGCGCTATGGTGAAAAAGGAAATATCTTCAGTTAAAAACTGGAGAGAAGCTTTCTGAGAAACTGCTTTGTGTTCTGTTAATTCATGCACAGAGTTACAGCTTTCCTATCAAGAATCCTTTCACTAAGACTGTTCTTGTGGAGTTTACAAAGTGATATTTGGAAGCCCATAGAGGGGTATGTTTAAAAAGGAAATTTCCTCACATAAAAACTGGAAAGAAGTTTTCTGAGAAACTGCTTTGTGTTCTGTTAATTCATCTCACAGAGTTACAGCTTACCCCTCAAGAAGCATTTCGCTAAGACTGTTCTTGTGGAATTTGCAATGTGATATTTGGAAGCCCATGGAGGGATATGGTGAAAAAGGAAATATCTTCAATTAAAAACTGGAAAGAAGCTTTCTGAGAAACTGCTTTGTTTTCTGTTAATTCATCTCACAGAGTTTCAGCTTTCCCCTCAAGAAGTCTTTCGTTAAGACTGTTCTTGTGGAATTTGCAAAGTGAAATTTGGAATCCCATAGAGGGCTATGGTGAAAAAGGAAATGTCCTCAGATGAAAACTAGAAAGAAGATTCTTGAGAAACTACTTTGTGTTCCGTTAATTCATCTCACACAGTTACAGCTTTGCCCTCCAGAAACCGTTCATTAAGACCGTTCTTGTGGAATTTTCAAAGTGCTATTTGGAAACCCATAGGGGGCTATGGTGAAAAAGGAAATATCTTCAATTATAAACTGGAAAGAAGATTTCTGAGAAACTGCTTTGTGTTCTGTTAATTCATCTGACAGTGTTACACCTTTCCCCTCAAGAAGCATTCCGCTAAGACTGTTCTTGTGGAATTTGGGAAGTGATATTTAGAAGCCTACAGAGGTCTACAGTGAAAAAGGAAATAACCTAAGATAAAAACTGAAAATAAGCTTTCTGAAAAACTGCTTTGTGTTCTCTTAATTCATCTCACAGAGTTACAGCTTTCCTCTCAAGAATCCTTTCGCTAAGACTGTTCTTGTGCAATTTAGAACGTGATATTTAGAAGCCCATAGAGGGCTATGGAGAAAAAGGAAATGTCCTTAGATAAAAACTGGAAAGAAGCTTTCTGAGAAACTTCTTTGTGTTCTGTTAATTCATGCACAGTGTTACATCTTTCCTATCAAAAATTCTTTCGCTAAGACTGTTCTTGTGGAGTTTACAAAGTGATATTTGGAAGCCCATAGTGGGGTACTTTTAAAAAGGAAATTTCCTCACATAAAAACTGGAAAGGAGTTTTCTGAGAAACTGCTTTGTGTTCTGTTAATTCATCTCACAGAGTTACAGCTTACCCCTCAAGAAGCATTTCGCTAAGACTGTTCTTGTGGAATTTGCAATGTGACATTTGGAAGCCCATGGAGGGATATGGTGAAAAAGGAAATATCTTCAATTAAAAACTGGAAATAAGCTTTCTGAGAAACTGCTTTGTTTTCTGTTAATTCATCTCACAGAGTTTCAGCTTTCCCCTCCAGAAGTCTTTCGCTAAGACGGTTCTCGTGGAATTTGCAAAGTGATATTTGGAAGCCGTGAGAGGGCTATGGTGTAAAAGGAAATGTCCTCGGATCAAAAATGGAAAGAAGCTTTCCAACAAACTGTTTTGTGTTCTGTTAATTTATCTGACAGTGTTTCAGCTTTCCCCTCAAGAAGCCGTTCGCTAAGACTGTTCTTGTAGAATTTGCAAAGTGATATTTGAAAGCCCGTCGAGGGCTATGGTGAAAAAGGAAATACCTTCAGTTAAAAACTGGAAAGAAACTTTCTGAGAAACTGCTTTGTATTCTGTTAATTCACCTCACAGAATTTCAGCTTTCCCCTCTAGAAGCCTTTCGCTAAGACTGTTCTTGTGGAATTTGCAAAGTGATATTTGTAAGCCCATAGAAGTCGATGGTGAAAACGTAAATATCCTAAGATAAAAACTGAAAAGAACCATTCTGAGAAACTTCTTTGTGTTTTGTTAATTCATCTCACAGAGTTACAGGTTTCCCTTCAAGAAGCCTTTCGCTAAGACAGTTCTTGTGGAATATGCAAAGTGATATTTGGAAGCTCATAGTGACCTATAGTGAAAAAGGATATATCTTCAGTTAAAAACTGAAAAGAAGCTTTCTGAGAAACTGCTTTGTGATATATGACTTCCACTCACGGAGTTACAGCTGTATTTCTTAGAGCTGTTTGGCAGTCTTATTTCTGTGGAATCTGAGAACTGTTATTTCGGATCCCTTTGAAGACTGAAGGGCCAAAGGAAATATCCGTCGTTAAAGTTAGAAAGAAGCTTTCTGAGAAACTTCTTTGTGATTTGCGAATTCATTTCACAGAGTTACAGCTTTCCCCTCAAGAAGCCTTTCGCTAAGATTATTCTTGCACAATTTGAAAAATGATATTTGGAAGCCAATAGACGGCTATGGTGAAAACGAAATATCCTCCGATAAAAACTGGAAAGAAGCTTTCTGAGAAATTGCTTTGTGTTCTTTTAATTCATCTCACAGACTTACAGCTTTCCCCGCAGGAAGTCTTTCGCTAAGACTGTTCTTGTGGAATTTGAAATGTGATATTTGGTAGCCCAAAGAGCGCTATGGAGAAAAGGAAATATCTTCAGATAAAAACTGTAAAGAACATTCCTGAGAAACTGCTTTGTGTTCTGTTAATTCACCTAACAGAGTTACAGCTTTCCCCTCTAGAAGCCTTTCGCTAAGACTCTTCTTGCTGTATTTTCAAAGGGATATTTTGAAGCCCATAGAGGGCTACGGTGAAAAAGGATATAGCTTCAGTTAAAAACTGAAAGAGGCTTTCTGAGAAACGGTTTAGTATTATGTGACTTCCACTCACTGAGTTACAGCTCTATTTCCTAGAGCTGTTTGATAGCCTTATTTCTATGGAATCGGAGAACTGTTATTTTGGATCCCTTTGAAGACTATAGGGCCAAAGGAAATATCTGCTGCTAAAAGTGAGAAAGAAGCTTTCTGAGAAACTTCTCTGAGATCTGTTAATTCATCTCACAGAGTTACAGCATTCCACTCAAGAAGCCTTTCGCTAGGACTGTTCTTTTTGAATTTGCAAAGTGATATTTCGAAGCCCATAGACGGCTGTGGTGAAAAGGGAAATACCTTCAGTTAAAAAATGGAAAGAAGCTTTCTAAGAAACTGCTTTGTGTTCTGTTAATTCATCTCAAAGAGTTACAGCTTTACCCTCAAAAAGACTTTTGCTAAGACTCTTCTTGTGTAATACTCATAGTGATATTTGTAAGCCCTTATAGGGCTATGGTGAAAAAGGAAATATCCTAAAAAAAAGCTGAAAAGAAGCTTTCTGAGAAACTGCTTTGTGTTCTGTTAATTCACCTCACAGAGTTACAGCTTTCCCCTTAAGAAGCCTTTTGGTAAGACTGTTCTTGTGGAATTTGCAGAGTGGTATTTGTAAGCCCATAGAGGGCTATGGTGAAAAAGGAAATATCCTAAGATAAAAACTGAAAAGAACATTTCTGAGAAACTGCTTTGTGATACGTGACTTCCACTCACTGAGTGAGAGCTATATGTCATAGATCTGTTTGCTAACCTTATTTCTGTGGAATCTGAGAAGGGATAATTCGGTTCCCGTTGAAGACTATAGGGCCAAAGGAAATATCCGCCATAAAAGTGAGAAAGAAGCTTTCTGAGAAACAGCTTTCTGATCTGTGAATTCATCCCACAGAGTTACAGCTTTCCCCTGAGGAAGCCTTTCGCTATGACTGTTCTTGTGGAATTGGCAACGTGACATTTCGAAGGCCATAGAGAGCTATGGTGAAAAGGAAATATCTTCGGTTTAAAACGGGAAAGAAGCTTTCTGAGACACTGCGTTGTGTTCTGTTAATTCATCTCACAAAGTTACAGCTTTCCCCTCACGAAGCCTGTCCCTAAGACTGTTCTTGTTGAATTTGGGAAGTGATATTTAGAAGCCTACAGAGGTCTACAGTGAAAAAGGAAATAACCTAAGATAAAAACTGAAAAGAAGCTTTCTGAAAAACTGCTTTGTGTTCTCTTAATTCATCTCACAGAGTTACAGCTTTCCTCTCAAGAATCCTTTCGCTAAGACTGTTCTTGTGCAATTTAGAATGTGATATTTAGAAGCCCATAGAGGGCTATGGAGAAAAAGGAAATGTCCTTAGATAAAAACTGGAAAGAAGCTTTCTGAGAAACTGCTTTGTGTTCTGTTAATTCATCTCACAGAGTTACAGCTTTCCCCTCGAGAAGCCTTTCTCTATGACTGTTCTTGTGTAATTCACAAAGTAATATTTGGAAGCCCATATAGGGTTATGGTGAAAAAAGGAATATCTTCAGTTAGAAACTGTATAGAAGCTTTCTGAGAAACTGCTTTGTTTTCTGTTAATTCATCTCACAGAGTTACAGCTTTCCCCTCAAGAAGTCTTTCGTTAAGACTGTTCTTGTGGAATTTGCAAAGTGAAATTTGGAAGCCCATAGAGGGCTATGGTGAAAAAGGAAATGTCCTCAGATGAAAACTAGAAAGAAGCTTCTTGAGAAACTACTTTGTGTTCCGTTAATTCATCTCACACAGTTACAGCTTTGCCCTCCAGAAACCGTTCATTAAGACCGTTCTTGTGGAATTTTCAAAGTGATATTTGGAAACCCATAGGGGGCTATGGTGAAAAAGGAAATATCTTCTGTTATAAACTGGAAAGAAGTTTTCTGAGAAACTGCTTTGTGTTCTGTTAATTCATCTGACAGTGTTACACCTTTCCCCTCAAGAAGCATTCCGCTAAGACTGTTCTTGTGGAATTTGCAAAGTGACATTTGGAAGCCCATAGAGGGCTGTGGTGAAAAAGAAATTTCCTAAGAGAAGAACTGAAAAGAAGCTTTCTGAGAAACGACTTTGTGTTCTGTTAATTCATCTTATAGAATTACAGCTTTCCCCTCAAGAAGTCGTTCAGTAAGACTGTTCTTGTGGAATTTGCAAAGTGATATTTGGAAGCCCATAGAGGACCATGGTGTAAAGGAAATATCTTCAGATAAAAACTGGAAAGTAGCTTTCTGAGAAATTGCTTTGTGTTCTGTTAATTCATCTCACAGAATTACGGCTTTCCCCTCAAGAAAACCTTCGCTAAAGCTGTTTTTGTGGAGTTTGGAAAAAGGTATATGGAAAACCATAGAGATCTATGGTTAAAAAGAAAATATCCTAAGATAAAAACTGAAAAGAAAATTTCTGAGAAACTGCTTTGTGTTCTCTGAATTCATCTCACAGACTTACAGCTTTCCCCTCAAGAAACCGTTCACTAAGACTGTTCTCGTGGATTTTGCAAAGTGATATTTGGAAGCCCATAGAGTGCTATGGGGAAAAAGGAAATATCTTCAGTTAAAAAGTGGAAAGAACGTTTCTGAGAAACTGCTTTGTGTTCTGTTAATCCATCTCACAGAGGTACAGCATTCCCCTCAAGAAGTCGTTTACTAAGACTGTTCTTGTGAAATTTGCGAAGTGATATTTGGAAGTGCTTAGAGAACTATGGTGAAAAAGGAAATATCGTAAGATAAAAACTGAAAAGAAGCTTTCTGAGAAACTGCTTTGTGTTTTGTTAATTCATCTCAGAGAGTTACAGCTTTCCGAACAAAAAGCCATTCACTAAGACTGATCTTGTGTTATTTTCAAATTGATATTTGGAAGCCCATAGAGGGCTATGGTGAAAAGGGAAATATCTTCAGTTAAAAACTGGAAAGAAGCTTTCTGAGAAACGGTTTTGTGTTCTCTTAGTTCATCTCACAGAGTTACAGCTTTCCCCTCAAGAAGCCTTTCACCAAGACTGTTCTTGTGGAATTTCCAAAGTGGTCTTTGGAAGTCCATACGTCGCTATGGTGAAAAAGGATATAGCTTCAGTTAAAAAGTGAAAAGAAGCTTTCCGAGGAACTGCTTTGTGATATGTGATTTCCTGTCACTGAGAAACAGCTGTATTTCGTAGAACTGTTGGCTAGGCTTATTTCTGTGGAATCTGAGAAATGTTACTTCGGATCTCTTTGAAGACTATAGGTCCAAAGGAAATATCCGCCACTAAAAGTGTGAAAGAAGCTTTCTGAGAAACTTCTTTGAGTTCTGTGAATTGATCTCACAGAGCTACAGTTTCCCCTCAAGAGGCCTTTCGCTAAGACTGTTCTCGTGGAATTTGCAAAGTGATATTTGGAAAACAATAGAGGGCTATGGTGAAAAAGGAAATATCCTAAGATAAAAACTGAAAAGAAGCTTTTTGAGAAACTGTTTTGCGTACCGTTAATTCATCTCACAGAGTTATAGCTTTCCCCTCAAGAAGCCGTTCATTAAGACTGTTGTTGTGAAATTTGCAAAATGATATTTGGAAGCTCATAGAGGGCTATGGTGAAAATGGAAATATCTTCAGTTAAAAACTGGAGAGAAGCTTTCTGAGAGACTGCTTTGTGTTCTGTTAATTCATACACAGAGTTACACCTTTCCTATCACGAATCCTTTCGCTAAGACTGTTCTTGTGGAGTTTACAAAGTGATATTTGGAAGCCCATAGAGGGGTACGGTTAAAAAGGAAATTTCCTCACATAAAAACTGGAAAGAAGCTTTCTGAGAAACTGCTTTGTGTTTTGTTAATTCATCTCACAGTATTACAGCTCTACCTTCAAGAAGCCCTTCACTAAGACTGTTCTTCTGGAATTACCAAAGAGATATTTGGAAGCCCATAGAGCGCTATGGTGAAAAAGGAAATATCTTCAGTTAAAAACTGGAGAGAAGCTTTCTGAGAAACTGCTTTGTGTTCTGTTAATTCATGCACAGAGTTACAGCTTTCCTATCAAGAATCCTTTCACTAAGACTGTTCTTGTGGAGTTTACAAAGTGATATTTGGAAGCCCATAGAGGGGTATGTTTAAAAAGGAAATTTCCTCACATAAAAACTGGAAAGAAGTTTTCTGAGAAACTGCTTTGTGTTCTGTTAATTCATCTCACAGAGTTACAGCTTACCCCTCAAGAAGCATTTCGCTAAGACTGTTCTTGTGGAATTTGCAATGTGATATTTGGAAGCCCATGGAGGGATATGGTGAAAAAGGAAATATCTTCAATTAAAAACTGGAAAGAAGCTTTCTGAGAAACTGCTTTGTTTTCTGTTAATTCATCTCACAGAGTTTCAGCTTTCCCCTCAAGAAGTCTTTCGTTAAGACTGTTCTTGTGGAATTTGCAAAGTGAAATTTGGAATCCCATAGAGGGCTATGGTGAAAAAGGAAATGTCCTCAGATGAAAACTAGAAAGAAGATTCTTGAGAAACTACTTTGTGTTCCGTTAATTCATCTCACACAGTTACAGCTTTGCCCTCCAGAAACCGTTCATTAAGACCGTTCTTGTGGAATTTTCAAAGTGCTATTTGGAAACCCATAGGGGGCTATGGTGAAAAAGGAAATATCTTCAATTATAAACTGGAAAGAAGATTTCTGAGAAACTGCTTTGTGTTCTGTTAATTCATCTGACAGTGTTACACCTTTCCCCTCAAGAAGCATTCCGCTAAGACTGTTCTTGTGGAATTTGGGAAGTGATATTTAGAAGCCTACAGAGGTCTACAGTGAAAAAGGAAATAACCTAAGATAAAAACTGAAAATAAGCTTTCTGAAAAACTGCTTTGTGTTCTCTTAATTCATCTCACAGAGTTACAGCTTTCCTCTCAAGAATCCTTTCGCTAAGACTGTTCTTGTGCAATTTAGAACGTGATATTTAGAAGCCCATAGAGGGCTATGGAGAAAAAGGAAATGTCCTTAGATAAAAACTGGAAAGAAGCTTTCTGAGAAACTTCTTTGTGTTCTGTTAATTCATGCACAGTGTTACATCTTTCCTATCAAAAATTCTTTCGCTAAGACTGTTCTTGTGGAGTTTACAAAGTGATATTTGGAAGCCCATAGTGGGGTACTTTTAAAAAGGAAATTTCCTCACATAAAAACTGGAAAGGAGTTTTCTGAGAAACTGCTTTGTGTTCTGTTAATTCATCTCACAGAGTTACAGCTTACCCCTCAAGAAGCATTTCGCTAAGACTGTTCTTGTGGAATTTGCAATGTGACATTTGGAAGCCCATGGAGGGATATGGTGAAAAAGGAAATATCTTCAATTAAAAACTGGAAATAAGCTTTCTGAGAAACTGCTTTGTTTTCTGTTAATTCATCTCACAGAGTTTCAGCTTTCCCCTCCAGAAGTCTTTCGCTAAGACGGTTCTCGTGGAATTTGCAAAGTGATATTTGGAAGCCGTGAGAGGGCTATGGTGTAAAAGGAAATGTCCTCGGATCAAAAATGGAAAGAAGCTTTCCAACAAACTGTTTTGTGTTCTGTTAATTTATCTGACAGTGTTTCAGCTTTCCCCTCAAGAAGCCGTTCGCTAAGACTGTTCTTGTAGAATTTGCAAAGTGATATTTGAAAGCCCGTCGAGGGCTATGGTGAAAAAGGAAATACCTTCAGTTAAAAACTGGAAAGAAACTTTCTGAGAAACTGCTTTGTATTCTGTTAATTCACCTCACAGAATTTCAGCTTTCCCCTCTAGAAGCCTTTCGCTAAGACTGTTCTTGTGGAATTTGCAAAGTGATATTTGTAAGCCCATAGAAGTCGATGGTGAAAACGTAAATATCCTAAGATAAAAACTGAAAAGAACCATTCTGAGAAACTTCTTTGTGTTTTGTTAATTCATCTCACAGAGTTACAGGTTTCCCTTCAAGAAGCCTTTCGCTAAGACAGTTCTTGTGGAATATGCAAAGTGATATTTGGAAGCTCATAGTGACCTATAGTGAAAAAGGATATATCTTCAGTTAAAAACTGAAAAGAAGCTTTCTGAGAAACTGCTTTGTGATATATGACTTCCACTCACGGAGTTACAGCTGTATTTCTTAGAGCTGTTTGGCAGTCTTATTTCTGTGGAATCTGAGAACTGTTATTTCGGATCCCTTTGAAGACTGAAGGGCCAAAGGAAATATCCGTCGTTAAAGTTAGAAAGAAGCTTTCTGAGAAACTTCTTTGTGATTTGCGAATTCATTTCACAGAGTTACAGCTTTCCCCTCAAGAAGCCTTTCGCTAAGATTATTCTTGCACAATTTGAAAAATGATATTTGGAAGCCAATAGACGGCTATGGTGAAAACGAAGTATCCTCCGATAAAAACTGGAAAGAAGCTTTCTGAGAAATTGCTTTGTGTTCTTTTAATTCATCTCACAGACTTACAGCTTTCCCCTCAGGAAGTCTTTCGCTAAGACTGTTCTTGTGGAATTTGAAATGTGATATTTGGTAGCCCAAAGAGCGCTATGGAGAAAAGGAAATATCTTCAGATAAAAACTGTAAAGAACATTCCTGAGAAACTGCTTTGTGTTCTGTTAATTCACCTAACAGAGTTACAGCTTTCCCCTCTAGAAGCCTTTCGCTAAGACTGTTCTTGCTGTATTTTCAAAGGGATATTTTGAAGCCCATAGAGGGCTACGGTGAAAAAGGATATAGCTTCAGTTAAAAACTGAAAGAGGCTTTCTGAGAAACGGTTTAGTATTATGTGACTTCCACTCACTGAGTTACAGCTCTATTTCCTAGAGCTGTTTGATAGCCTTATTTCTATGGAATCGGAGAACTGTTATTTTGGATCCCTTTGAAGACTATAGGGCCAAAGGAAATATCTGCCGCTAAAAGTGAGAAAGAAGCTTTCTGAGAAACTTCTCTGAGATCTGTTAATTCATCTCACAGCGTTACAGCATTCCACTCAAGAAGCCTTTCGCTAGGACTGTTCTTTTTGAATTTGCAAAGTGATATTTCGAAGCCCATAGACGGCTGTGGTGAAAAGGGAAATACCTTCAGTTAAAAAATGGAAAGAAGCTTTCTAAGAAACTGCTTTGTGTTCTGTTAATTCGTCTCAAAGAGTTACAGCTTTACCCTCAAAAAGACTTTTGCTAAGACTCTTCTTGTGTAATACTCATAGTGATATTTGTAAGCCCTTATAGGGCTATGGTGAAAAAGGAAATATCCTAAGAAAAAAGCTGAAAAGAAGCTTTCTGAGAAACTGCTTTGTGTTCTGTTAATTCACCTCACAGAGTTACAGCTTTCCCCTTAAGAAGCCTTTTGGTAAGACTGTTCTTGTGGAATTTGCAGAGTGGTATTTGTAAGCCCATAGAGGGCTATGGTGAAAAAGGAAATATCCTAAGATAAAAACTGAAAAGAACATTTCTGAGAAACTGCTTTGTGATACGTGACTTCCACTCACTGAGTGAGAGCTATATGTCATAGAGC
Source organism: Chlorocebus sabaeus (assembly GCF_047675955.1). Taxonomy (NCBI): domain Eukaryota; kingdom Metazoa; phylum Chordata; class Mammalia; order Primates; family Cercopithecidae; genus Chlorocebus; species Chlorocebus sabaeus. The sequence continues at coordinate 20,673 of NW_027328308.1, read as the reverse complement.
TGTTTGCTAACCTTATTTCTGTGGAATCTGAGAAGGGATAATTCGGTTCCCGTTGAAGACTATAGGGCCAAAGGAAATATCCGCCATAAACGTGAGAAAGAAGCTTTCTGAGAAACAGCTTTCTGATCTGTGAATTCATCCCACAGAGTTACAGCTTTCCCCTGAGGAAGCCTTTCGCTATGACTGTTCTTGTGGAATTTGCAACGTGACATTTCGAAGGCCATAGAGAGCTATGGTGAAAAGGAAATATCTTCGGTTTAAAACGGGAAAGAAGCTTTCTGAGACACTGCGTTGTGTTCTGTTAATTCATCTCACAAAGTTACAGCTTTCCCCTCACGAAGCCTGTCCCTAAGACTGTTCTTGTCGAATTTGGGAAGTGATATTTAGAAGCCTACAGAGGTCTACAGTGAAAAAGGAAATAACCTAAGATAAAAACTGAAAATAAGCTTTCTGAAAAACTGCTTTGTGTTCTCTTAATTCATCTCACAGAGTTACAGCTTTCCTCTCAAGAATCCTTTCGCTAAGACTGTTCTTGTGCAATTTAGAATGTGATATTTAGAAGCCCATAGAGGGCTATGGAGAAAAAGGAAATGTCCTTAGATAAAAACTGGAAAGAAGCTTTCTGAGAAACTGCTTTGTGTTCTGTTAATTCATCTCACAGAGTTACAGCTTTCCCCTCGAGAAGCCTTTCTCTATGACTGTTCTTGTGTAATTCTCAAGGTAATATTTGGAAGCCCATATAGGGTTATGGTGAAAAAAGGAATATCTTCAGTTAGAAACTGTATAGAAGCTTTCTGAGAAACTGCTTTGTTTTCTGTTAATTCATCTCACAGAGTTACAGCTTTCCCCTCAAGAAGTCTTTCGTTAAGACTGTTCTTGTGGAATTTGCAAAGTGAAATTTGGAAGCCCATAGAGGGCTGTGGTGAAAAAGGAAATGTCCTCAGATGAAAACTAGAAAGAAGCTTCTTGAGTAACTACTTTGTGTTCCGTTAATTCATCTCACACAGTTACAGCTTTGCCCTCCAGAAACCGTTCATTAAGACCGTTCTTGTGGAATTTTCAAAGTGATATTTGGAAACCCATAGGGGGCTATGGTGAAAAAGGAAATATCTTCAGTTATAAACTGGAAAGAAGTTTTCTGAGAAACTGCTTTGTGTTCTGTTAATTCATCTGACAGTGTTACACATTTCCCCTCAAGAAGCATTCCGCTAAGACTGTTCTTGTGGAATTTGCAAAGTGACATTTGGAAGCCCATAGAGGGCTGTGGTGAAAAAGAAATTTCCTAAGAGAAGAACTGAAAAGAAGCTTTCTGAGAAACGACTTTGTGTTCTGTTAATTCATCTTATAGAATTACAGCTTTCCCCTCAAGAAGTCGTTCAGTAAGACTGTTCTTGTGGAATTTGCAAAGTGATATTTGGAAGCCCATAGAGGACCATGGTGTAAAGGAAATATCTTCAGATAAAAACTGGAAAGTGGCTTTCTGAGAAATTGCTTTGTGTTCTGTTAATTCATCTCACAGAATTACGGCTTTCCCCTCAAGAAAACTTTCGCTAAAGCTGTTTTTGTGGAGTTTGGAAAAAGGTATATGGAAAACCATAGAGATCTATGGTTAAAAAGAAAATATCCTAAGATAAAAACTGAAAAGAAAATTTCTGAGAAACTGCTTTGTGTTCTCTGAATTCATCTCACAGACTTACAGCTTTCCCCTCAAGAAACCGTTCACTAAGACTGTTCTCGTGGATTTTGCAAAGTGATATTTGGAAGCCCATAGAGTGCTATGGGGAAAAAGGAAATATCTTCAGTTAAAAAGTGGAAAGAACGTTTCTGAGAAACTGCTTTGTGTTCTGTTAATCCATCTCACAGAGGTACAGCATTCCCCTCAAGAAGTCGTTTACTAAGACTGTTCTTGTGAAATTTGCGAAGTGATATTTGGAAGTGCTTAGAGAACTATGGTGAAAAAGGAAATATCGTAAGGTAAAAACTGAAAAGAAGCTTTCTGAGAAACTGCTTTGTGTTTTGTTAATTCATCTCAGAGAGTTACAGCTTTCCGAACAAAAAGCCATTCACTAAGACTGATCTTGTGTTATTTTCAAATTGATATTTGGAAGCCCATAGAGGGCTATGGTGAAAAGGGAAATATCTTCAGTTAAAAACTGGAAAGAAGCTTTCTGAGAAACGGTTTTGTGTTCTCTTAGTTCATCTCACAGAGTTACAGCTTTCCCCTCAAGAAGCCTTTCACCAAGACTGTTCTTGTGGAATTTCCAAAGTGGTCTTTGGAAGTCCATACGTCGCTATGGTGAAAAAGGATATAGCTTCAGTTAAAAAGTGAAAAGAAGCTTTCCGAGGAACTGCTTTGTGATATGTGATTTCCTGTCACTGAGAAACAGCTGTATTTCATAGAACTGTTGGCTAGGCTTATTTCTGTGGAATCTGAGAAATGTTACTTCGGATCTCTTTGAAGACTATAGGTCCAAAGGAAATATCCGCCACTAAAAGTGTGAAAGAAGCTTTCTGAGAAACTTCTTTGAGTTCTGTGAATTGATCTCACAGAGCTACAGTTTCCCCTCAAGAGGCCTTTCGCTAAGACTGTTCTCGTGGAATTTGCAAAGTGATATTTGGAAGCCCATAGAGGACCATGGTGTAAAGGAAATATCTTCAGATAAAAACTGGAAAGTAGCTTTCTGAGAAATTGCTTTGTGTTCTGTTAATTCATCTCACAGAATTACGGCTTTCCCCTCAAGAAAACCTTCGCTAAAGCTGTTTTTGTGGAGTTTGGAAAAAGGTATATGGAAAACCATAGAGATCTATGGTTAAAAAGAAAATATCCTAAGATAAAAACTGAAAAGAAAATTTCTGAGAAACTGCTTTGTGTTCTCTGAATTCATCTCACAGACTTACAGCTTTCCCCTCAAGAAACCGTTCACTAAGACTGTTCTCGTGGATTTTGCAAAGTGATATTTGGAAGCCCATAGAGTGCTATGGGGAAAAAGGAAATATCTTCAGTTAAAAAGTGGAAAGAACGTTTCTGAGAAACTGCTTTGTGTTCTGTTAATCCATCTCACAGAGGTACAGCATTCCCCTCAAGAAGTCGTTTACTAAGACTGTTCTTGTGAAATTTGCGAAGTGATATTTGGAAGTGCTTAGAGAACTATGGTGAAAAAGGAAATATCGTAAGATAAAAACTGAAAAGAAGCTTTCTGAGAAACTGCTTTGTGTTTTGTTAATTCATCTCAGAGAGTTACAGCTTTCCGAACAAAAAGCCATTCACTAAGACTGATCTTGTGTTATTTTCAAATTGATATTTGGAAGCCCATAGAGGGCTATGGTGAAAAGGGAAATATCTTCAGTTAAAAACTGGAAAGAAGCTTTCTGAGAAACGGTTTTGTGTTCTCTTAGTTCATCTCACAGAGTTACAGCTTTCCCCTCAAGAAGCCTTTCACCAAGACTGTTCTTGTGGAATTTCCAAAGTGGTCTTTGGAAGTCCATACGTCGCTATGGTGAAAAAGGATATAGCTTCAGTTAAAAAGTGAAAAGAAGCTTTCCGAGGAACTACTTTGTGATATGTGATTTCCTGTCACTGAGAAACAGCTGTATTTCGTAGAACTGTTGGCTAGGCTTATTTCTGTGGAATCTGAGAAATGTTACTTCGGATCTCTTTGAAGACTATAGGTCCAAAGGAAATATCCGCCACTAAAAGTGTGAAAGAAGCTTTCTGAGAAACTTCTTTGAGTTCTGTGAATTGATCTCACAGAGCTACAGTTTCCCCTCAAGAGGCCTTTCGCTAAGACTGTTCTCGTGGAATTTGCAAAGTGATATTTGGAAAACAATAGAGGGCTATGGTGAAAAAGGAAATATCCTAAGATAAAAACTGAAAAGAAGCTTTTTGAGAAACAGTTTTGCGTACCGTTAATTCATCTCACAGAGTTATAGCTTTCCCCTCAAGAAGCCGTTCATTAAGACTGTTGTTGTGAAATTTGCAAAATGATATTTGGAAGCTCATAGAGGGCTATGGTGAAAATGGAAATATCTTCAGTTAAAAACTGGAGAGAAGCTTTCTGAGAGACTGCTTTGTGTTCTGTTAATTCATACACAGAGTTACACCTTTCCTATCACGAATCCTTTCGCTAAGACTGTTCTTGTGGAGTTTACAAAGTGATATTTGGAAGCCCATAGAGGGGTACGGTTAAAAAGGAAATTTCCTCACATAAAAACTGGAAAGAAGCTTTCTGAGAAACTGCTTTGTGTTTTGTTAATTCATCTCACAGTATTACAGCTCTACCTTCAAGAAGCCCTTCACTAAGACTGTTCTTCTGGAATTACCAAAGAGATATTTGGAAGCCCATAGAGCGCTATGGTGAAAAAGGAAATATCTTCAGTTAAAAACTGGAGAGAAGCTTTCTGAGAAACTGCTTTGTGTTCTGTTAATTCATGCACAGAGTTACAGCTTTCCTATCAAGAATCCTTTCACTAAGACTGTTCTTGTGGAGTTTACAAAGTGATATTTGGAAGCCCATAGAGGGGTATGTTTAAAAAGGAAATTTCCTCACATAAAAACTGGAAAGAAGTTTTCTGAGAAACTGCTTTGTGTTCTGTTAATTCATCTCACAGAGTTACAGCTTACCCCTCAAGAAGCATTTCGCTAAGACTGTTCTTGTGGAATTTGCAATGTGATATTTGGAAGCCCATGGAGGGATATGGTGAAAAAGGAAATATCTTCAATTAAAAACTGGAAAGAAGCTTTCTGAGAAACTGCTTTGTTTTCTGTTAATTCATCTCACAGAGTTTCAGCTTTCCCCTCAAGAAGTCTTTCGTTAAGACTGTTCTTGTGGAATTTGCAAAGTGAAATTTGGAATCCCATAGAGGGCTATGGTGAAAAAGGAAATGTCCTCAGATGAAAACTAGAAAGAAGATTCTTGAGAAACTACTTTGTGTTCCGTTAATTCATCTCACACAGTTACAGCTTTGCCCTCCAGAAACCGTTCATTAAGACCGTTCTTGTGGAATTTTCAAAGTGCTATTTGGAAACCCATAGGGGGCTATGGTGAAAAAGGAAATATCTTCAATTATAAACTGGAAAGAAGATTTCTGAGAAACTGCTTTGTGTTCTGTTAATTCATCTGACAGTGTTACACCTTTCCCCTCAAGAAGCATTCCGCTAAGACTGTTCTTGTGGAATTTGGGAAGTGATATTTAGAAGCCTACAGAGGTCTACAGTGAAAAAGGAAATAACCTAAGATAAAAACTGAAAATAAGCTTTCTGAAAAACTGCTTTGTGTTCTCTTAATTCATCTCACAGAGTTACAGCTTTCCTCTCAAGAATCCTTTCGCTAAGACTGTTCTTGTGCAATTTAGAACGTGATATTTAGAAGCCCATAGAGGGCTATGGAGAAAAAGGAAATGTCCTTAGATAAAAACTGGAAAGAAGCTTTCTGAGAAACTTCTTTGTGTTCTGTTAATTCATGCACAGTGTTACATCTTTCCTATCAAAAATTCTTTCGCTAAGACTGTTCTTGTGGAGTTTACAAAGTGATATTTGGAAGCCCATAGTGGGGTACTTTTAAAAAGGAAATTTCCTCACATAAAAACTGGAAAGGAGTTTTCTGAGAAACTGCTTTGTGTTCTGTTAATTCATCTCACAGAGTTACAGCTTACCCCTCAAGAAGCATTTCGCTAAGACTGTTCTTGTGGAATTTGCAATGTGACATTTGGAAGCCCATGGAGGGATATGGTGAAAAAGGAAATATCTTCAATTAAAAACTGGAAATAAGCTTTCTGAGAAACTGCTTTGTTTTCTGTTAATTCATCTCACAGAGTTTCAGCTTTCCCCTCCAGAAGTCTTTCGCTAAGACGGTTCTCGTGGAATTTGCAAAGTGATATTTGGAAGCCGTGAGAGGGCTATGGTGTAAAAGGAAATGTCCTCGGATCAAAAATGGAAAGAAGCTTTCCAACAAACTGTTTTGTGTTCTGTTAATTTATCTGACAGTGTTTCAGCTTTCCCCTCAAGAAGCCGTTCGCTAAGACTGTTCTTGTAGAATTTGCAAAGTGATATTTGAAAGCCCGTCGAGGGCTATGGTGAAAAAGGAAATACCTTCAGTTAAAAACTGGAAAGAAACTTTCTGAGAAACTGCTTTGTATTCTGTTAATTCACCTCACAGAATTTCAGCTTTCCCCTCTAGAAGCCTTTCGCTAAGACTGTTCTTGTGGAATTTGCAAAGTGATATTTGTAAGCCCATAGAAGTCGATGGTGAAAACGTAAATATCCTAAGATAAAAACTGAAAAGAACCATTCTGAGAAACTTCTTTGTGTTTTGTTAATTCATCTCACAGAGTTACAGGTTTCCCTTCAAGAAGCCTTTCGCTAAGACAGTTCTTGTGGAATATGCAAAGTGATATTTGGAAGCTCATAGTGACCTATAGTGAAAAAGGATATATCTTCAGTTAAAAACTGAAAAGAAGCTTTCTGAGAAACTGCTTTGTGATATATGACTTCCACTCACGGAGTTACAGCTGTATTTCGTAGAGCTGTTTGGCAGTCTTATTTCTGTGGAATCTGAGAACTGTTATTTCGGATCCCTTTGAAGACTGAAGGGCCAAAGGAAATATCCGTCGTTAAAGTTAGAAAGAAGCTTTCTGAGAAACTTCTTTGTGATTTGCGAATTCATTTCACAGAGTTACAGCTTTCCCCTCAAGAAGCCTTTCGCTAAGATTATTCTTGCACAATTTGAAAAATGATATTTGGAAGCCAATAGACGGCTATGGTGAAAACGAAGTATCCTCCGATAAAAACTGGAAAGAAGCTTTCTGAGAAATTGCTTTGTGTTCTTTTAATTCATCTCACAGACTTACAGCTTTCCCCTCAGGAAGTCTTTCGCTAAGACTGTTCTTGTGGAATTTGAAATGTGATATTTGGTAGCCCAAAGAGCGCTATGGAGAAAAGGAAATATCTTCAGATAAAAACTGTAAAGAACATTCCTGAGAAACTGCTTTGTGTTCTGTTAATTCACCTAACAGAGTTACAGCTTTCCCCTCTAGAAGCCTTTCGCTAAGACTGTTCTTGCTGTATTTTCAAAGGGATATTTTGAAGCCCATAGAGGGCTACGGTGAAAAAGGATATAGCTTCAGTTAAAAACTGAAAGAGGCTTTCTGAGAAACGGTTTAGTATTATGTGACTTCCACTCACTGAGTTACAGCTCTATTTCCTAGAGCTGTTTGATAGCCTTATTTCTATGGAATCGGAGAACTGTTATTTTGGATCCCTTTGAAGACTATAGGGCCAAAGGAAATATCTGCTGCTAAAAGTGAGAAAGAAGCTTTCTGAGAAACTTCTCTGAGATCTGTTAATTCATCTCACAGAGTTACAGCATTCCACTCAAGAAGCCTTTCGCTAGGACTGTTCTTTTTGAATTTGCAAAGTGATATTTCGAAGCCCATAGACGGCTGTGGTGAAAAGGGAAATACCTTCAGTTAAAAAATGGAAAGAAGCTTTCTAAGAAACTGCTTTGTGTTCTGTTAATTCGTCTCAAAGAGTTACAGCTTTACCCTCAAAAAGACTTTTGCTAAGACTCTTCTTGTGTAATACTCATAGTGATATTTGTAAGCCCTTATAGGGCTATGGTGAAAAAGGAAATATCCTAAGAAAAAAGCTGAAAAGAAGCTTTCTGAGAAACTGCTTTGTGTTCTGTTAATTCACCTCACAGAGTTACAGCTTTCCCCTTAAGAAGCCTTTTGGTAAGACTGTTCTTGTGGAATTTGCAGAGTGGTATTTGTAAGCCCATAGAGGGCTATGGTGAAAAAGGAAATATCCTAAGATAAAAACTGAAAAGAACATTTCTGAGAAACTGCTTTGTGATACGTGACTTCCACTCACTGAGTGAGAGCTATATGTCATAGAGCTGTTTGCTAACCTTATTTCTGTGGAATCTGAGAAGGGATAATTCGGTTCCCGTTGAAGACTATAGGGCCAAAGGAAATATCCGCCATAAACGTGAGAAAGAAGCTTTCTGAGAAACAGCTTTCTGATCTGTGAATTCATCCCACAGAGTTACAGCTTTCCCCTGAGGAAGCCTTTCGCTATGACTGTTCTTGTGGAATTTGCAACGTGACATTTCGAAGGCCATAGAGAGCTATGGTGAAAAGGAAATATCTTCGGTTTAAAACGGGAAAGAAGCTTTCTGAGACACTGCGTTGTGTTCTGTTAATTCATCTCACAAAGTTACAGCTTTCCCCTCACGAAGCCTGTCCCTAAGACTGTTCTTGTCGAATTTGGGAAGTGATATTTAGAAGCCTACAGAGGTCTACAGTGAAAAAGGAAATAACCTAAGATAAAAACTGAAAATAAGCTTTCTGAAAAACTGCTTTGTGTTCTCTTAATTCATCTCACAGAGTTACAGCTTTCCTCTCAAGAATCCTTTCGCTAAGACTGTTCTTGTGCAATTTAGAATGTGATATTTAGAAGCCCATAGAGGGCTATGGAGAAAAAGGAAATGTCCTTAGATAAAAACTGGAAAGAAGCTTTCTGAGAAACTGCTTTGTGTTCTGTTAATTCATCTCACAGAGTTACAGCTTTCCCCTCGAGAAGCCTTTCTCTATGACTGTTCTTGTGTAATTCGCAAGGTAATATTTGGAAGCCCATATAGGGTTATGGTGAAAAAAGGAATATCTTCAGTTAGAAACTGTATAGAAGCTTTCTGAGAAACTGCTTTGTTTTCTGTTAATTCATCTCACAGAGTTACAGCTTTCCCCTCAAGAAGTCTTTCGTTAAGACTGTTCTTGTGGAATTTGCAAAGTGAAATTTGGAAGCCCATAGAGGGCTGTGGTGAAAAAGGAAATGTCCTCAGATGAAAACTAGAAAGAAGCTTCTTGAGTAACTACTTTGTGTTCCGTTAATTCATCTCACACAGTTACAGCTTTGCCCTCCAGAAACCGTTCATTAAGACCGTTCTTGTGGAATTTTCAAAGTGATATTTGGAAACCCATAGGGGGCTATGGTGAAAAAGGAAATATCTTCAGTTATAAACTGGAAAGAAGTTTTCTGAGAAACTGCTTTGTGTTCTGTTAATTCATCTGACAGTGTTACACAATTCCCCTCAAGAAGCATTCCGCTAAGACTGTTCTTGTGGAATTTGCAAAGTGACATTTGGAAGCCCATAGAGGGCTGTGGTGAAAAAGAAATTTCCTAAGAGAAGAACTGAAAAGAAGCTTTCTGAGAAACGACTTTGTGTTCTGTTAATTCATCTTATAGAATTACAGCTTTCCCCTCAAGAAGTCGTTCAGTAAGACTGTTCTTGTGGAATTTGCAAAGTGATATTTGGAAGCCCATAGAGGACCATGGTGTAAAGGAAATATCTTCAGATAAAAACTGGAAAGTGGCTTTCTGAGAAATTGCTTTGTGTTCTGTTAATTCATCTCACAGAATTACGGCTTTCCCCTCAAGAAAACTTTCGCTAAAGCTGTTTTTGTGGAGTTTGGAAAAAGGTATATGGAAAACCATAGAGATCTATGGTTAAAAAGAAAATATCCTAAGATAAAAACTGAAAAGAAAATTTCTGAGAAACTGCTTTGTGTTCTCTGAATTCATCTCACAGACTTACAGCTTTCCCCTCAAGAAACCGTTCACTAAGACTGTTCTCGTGGATTTTGCAAAGTGATATTTGGAAGCCCATAGAGTGCTATGGGGAAAAAGGAAATATCTTCAGTTAAAAAGTGGAAAGAACGTTTCTGAGAAACTGCTTTGTGTTCTGTTAATCCATCTCACAGAGGTACAGCATTCCCCTCAAGAAGTCGTTTACTAAGACTGTTCTTGTGAAATTTGCGAAGTGATATTTGGAAGTGCTTAGAGAACTATGGTGAAAAAGGAAATATCGTAAGGTAAAAACTGAAAAGAAGCTTTCTGAGAAACTGCTTTGTGTTTTGTTAATTCATCTCAGAGAGTTACAGCTTTCCGAACAAAAAGCCATTCACTAAGACTGATCTTGTGTTATTTTCAAATTGATATTTGGAAGCCCATAGAGGGCTATGGTGAAAAGGGAAATATCTTCAGTTAAAAACTGGAAAGAAGCTTTCTGAGAAACGGTTTTGTGTTCTCTTAGTTCATCTCACAGAGTTACAGCTTTCCCCTCAAGAAGCCTTTCACCAAGACTGTTCTTGTGGAATTTCCAAAGTGGTCTTTGGAAGTCCATACGTCGCTATGGTGAAAAAGGATATAGCTTCAGTTAAAAAGTGAAAAGAAGCTTTCCGAGGAACTGCTTTGTGATATGTGATTTCCTGTCACTGAGAAACAGCTGTATTTCATAGAACTGTTGGCTAGGCTTATTTCTGTGGAATCTGAGAAATGTTACTTCGGATCTCTTTGAAGACTATAGGTCCAAAGGAAATATCCGCCACTAAAAGTGTGAAAGAAGCTTTCTGAGAAACTTCTTTGAGTTCTGTGAATTGATCTCACAGAGCTACAGTTTCCCCTCAAGAGGCCTTTCGCTAAGACTGTTCTCGTGGAATTTGCAAAGTGATATTTGGAAAACAATAGAGGGCTATGGTGAAAAAGGAAATATCCTAAGATAAAAACTGAAAAGAAGCTTTTTGAGAAACTGTTTTGCGTACCGTTAATTCATCTCACAGAGTTATAGCTTTCCCCTCAAGAAGCCGTTCATTAAGACTGTTGTTGTGAAATTTGCAAAATGATATTTGGAAGCTCATAGAGGGCTATGGTGAAAATGGAAATATCTCCAGTTCAAAACTGGGGGGAAGCTTTCTGAGAGACTGCTTTGTGTTCTGTTAATTCATACACAGAGTTACACCTTTCCTATCACGAATCCTTTCGCTAAGACTGTTCTTGTGGAGTTTACAAAGTGATATTTGGAAGCCCATAGAGGGGTACGGTTAAAAAGGAAATTTCCTCACATAAAAACTGGAAAGAAGCTTTCTGAGAAACTGCTTTGTGTTTTGTTAATTCATCTCACAGTATTACAGCTCTACCCTCAAGAAGCCCTTCACTAAGACTGTTCTTCTGGAATTACCAAAGAGATATTTGGAAGCCCATAGAGCGCTATGGTGCAAAAGGAAATATCTTCAGTTAAAAACTGGAGAGAAGCTTTCTGAGAAACTTCTTTGTGTTCTGTTAATTCATGCACAGAGTTACAGCTTTCCTATCAAGAATCCTTTCGCTAAGACTGTTCTTGTGGAGTTTACAAAGTGATATTTGGAAGCCCATAGAGGGGTATGTTTAAAAAGGAAATTTCCTCACATAAAAACTGGAAAGAAGTTTTCTGAGAAACTGCTTTGTGTTCTGTTAATTCATCTCACAGAGTTACAGCTTACCCCTCAAGAAGCATTTCGCTAAGACTGTTCTTGTGGAATTTGCAATGTGATATTTGGAAGCCCATGGAGGGATATGGTGAAAAAGGAAATATCTTCAATTAAAAACTGGAAAGAAGCTTTCTGAGAAACTGCTTTGTTTTCTGTTAATTCATCTCACAGAGTTTCAGCTTTCCCCTCCAGAAGTCTTTCGCTAAGACGGTTCTCGTGGAATTTGCAAAGTGATATTTGGAAGCCGTGAGAGGGCTATGGTGTAAAAGGAAATGTCCTCGGATCAAAAATGGAAAGAAGCTTTCCAACAAACTGTTTTGTGTTCTGTTAATTTATCTGACAGAGTTTCAGCTTTCCCCTCAAGAAGCCATTCGCTAAGACTGTTCTTGTGGAATTTGCAAAGTGATATTTGAAAGCCCGTCGAGGGCTATGGTGAAAAAGGAAATACCTTCAGTTAAAAACTGGAAAGAAACTTTCTGAGAAACTGCTTTGTATTCTTTTAATTCACCTCACAGAGTTTCAGCTTTCCCCTCTAGAAGCCTTTCGCTAAGACTGTTCTTGTGGAATTTGCAAAGTGATATTTGTAAGCCCATAGAAGTCGATGGTGAAAACGTAAATATCCTAAGATAAAAACTGAAAAGAACCATTCCGAGAAACTTCTTTGTGTTTTGTTAATTCATCTCACAGATTTACAGGTTTCCCTTCAAGAAGCCTTTCGCTAAGACAGTTCTTGTGGAATATGCAAAGTGATATTTGGAAGCTCATAGTGACCTATAGTGAAAAAGGATATATCTTCAGTTAAAAACTGAAAAGAAGCTTTCTGAGAAACTGCTTTGTGATATATGACTTCCACTCACGGAGTTACAGCTGTATTTCGTAGAGCTGTTTGGCAGTCTTATTTCTGTGGAATCTGAGAACTGTTATTTCGGATCCCTTTGAAGACTGAAGGGCCAAAGGAAATATCCGTCGTTAAAGTTAGAAAGAAGCTTTCTGAGAAACTTCTTTGTGATTTGCGAATTCATTTCACAGAGTTACAGCTTTCCCCTCAAGAAGCCTTTCACTAAGATTATTCTTGCACAATTTGAAAAATGATATTTGGAAGCCAATAGACGGCTATGGTGAAAACGAAATATCCTCCGATAAAAACTGGAAAGAAGCTTTCTGAGAAATTGCTTTGTGTTCTTTTAATTCATCTCACAGACTTACAGCTTTCCCCTCAGGAAGTCTTTCGCTAAGACTGTTCTTGTGGAATTTGAAATGTGATATTTGGTAGCCCAAAGAGCGCTATGGAGAAAAGGAAATATCTTCAGATAAAAACTGTAAAGAACATTCCTGAGAAACTGCTTTGTGTTCTGTTAATTCACCTAACAGAGTTACAGCTTTCCCCTCTAGAAGACTTTCGCTAAGACTGTTCTTGCTGTATTTTCAAAGGGATATTTTGAAGCCCATAGAGGGCTACGGTGAAAAAGGATATAGCTTCAGTTAAAAACTGAAAGAGGCTTTCTGAGAAACGGTTTAGTATTATGTGACTTCCACTCACTGAGTTACAGCTCTATTTCCTAGAGCTGTTTGATAGCCTTATTTCTATGGAATCGGAGAACTGTTATTTTGGATCCCTTTGAAGACTATAGGGCCAAAGGAAATATCTGCCACTAAAAGTGAGAAAGAAGCTTTCTGAGAAACTTCTCTGAGATCTGTTAATTCATCTCACAGAGTTACAGCATTCCACTCAAGAAGCCTTTCGCTAGGACTGTTCTTTTTGAATTTGCAAAGTGATATTTCGAAGCCCATAGACGGCTGTGGTGAAAAGGGAAATACCTTCAGTTAAAAAATGGAAAGAAGCTTTCTAAGAAACTGCTTTGTGTTCTGTTAATTCATCTCAAAGAGTTACAGCTTTACCCTCAAAAAGACTTTTGCTAAGACTCTTCTTGTGTAATACTCATAGTGATATTTGTAAGCCCTTATAGGGCTATGGTGAAAAAGGAAATATCCTAAGAAAAAAGCTGAAAAGAAGATTTCTGAGAAACTGCTTTGTGTTCTGTTAATTCACCTCACAGAGTTACAGCTTTCCCCTTAAGAAGCCTTTTGGTAAGACTGTTCTTGTGGAATTTGCAGAGTGGTATTTGTAAGCCCATAGAGGGCTATGGTGAAAAAGGAAATATCCTAAGATAAAAACTGAAAAGAACATTTCTGAGAAACTGCTTTGTGATACGTGACTTCCACTCACTGAGTGAGAGCTATATGTCATAGAGCTGTTTGCTAACCTTATTTCTGTGGAATCTGAGAAGGGATAATTCCGTTCCCTTTGAAGACTATAGGGCCAAGGGAAATATCCGCCATAAAAGTGAGAAAGAAGCTTTCTGAGAAACAGCTTTCTGATCTGTGAATTCATCCCACAGAGTTACAGCTTTCCCCTGAGGAAGCCTTTCGCTATGACTGTTCTTGTGGAATTTGCAACGTGACATTTCGAAGGCCATAGAGAGCTATGGTGAAAAGGAAATATCTTCGGTTTAAAACGGGAAAGAAGCTTTCTGAGACACTGCGTTGTGTTCTGTTAATTCATCTCACAAAGTTACAGCTTTCCCCTCACGAAGCCTTTCCCTAAGACTGTTCTTGTCGAATTTGGGAAGTGATATTTAGAAGCCTACAGAGGTCTACAGTGAAAAAGGAAATAACCTAAGATAAAAACTGAAAAGAAGCTTTCTGAAAAACTGCTTTGTGTTCTCTTAATTCATCTCACAGAGTTACAGCTTTCCTCTCAAGAATCCTTTCGCTAAGACTGTTCTTGTGCAATTTAGAACGTGATATTTAGAAGCCCATAGAGGGCTATGGAGAAAAAGGAAATGTCCTTAGATAAAAACTGGAAAGAAGCTTTCTGAGAAACTGCTTTGTGTTCTGTTAATTCATGCACAGAGTTACAGCTTTCCTATCAAGAATACTTTCGCTAAGACTGTTCTTGTGGAGTTTACAAAGTGATATTTGGAAGCCCATAGAGGGGTACGTTTAAAAAGGAAATTTCCTCACATAAAAACTGGAAAGAAGTTTTCTGAGAAACTGCTTTGTGTTCTGTTAATTCATCTCACAGACTTACAGCTTACCCCTCAAGAAGCATTTCGCTAAGACTGTTCTTGTGGAATTTGCAATGTGATATTTGGAAGCCCATGGAGGGATATGGTGAAAAAGGAAATATCTTCAATTAAAAACTGGAAAGAAGCTTTCTGAGAAACTGCTTTGTTTTCTGTTAATTCATCTCACAGAGTTTCAGCTTTCCCTTCCAGAAGTCTTCCCCTAAGACGGTTCTCGTGGAATTTGCAAAGTGATATTTGGAAGCCGTGAGAGGGCTATGGTGTAAAAGGAAATGTCCTCGGATCAAAAATGGAAAGAAGCTTTCCAACAAACTGTTTTGTGTTCTGTTAATTTATCTGACAGAGTTTCAGCTTTCCCCTCAAGAAGCCGTTCGCTAAGACTGTTCTTGTGGAATTTGCAAAGTGATATTTGAAAGCCCGTCGAGGGCTATGGTGAAAAAGGAAATACCTTCAGTTAAAACTTGAAAGAAACTTTCTGAGAAACTGCTTTGTATTCTGTTAATTCACCTCACAGAGTTTCAGCTTTCCCCTCTAGAAGCCTTTCGCTAAGACTGTTCTTGTGGAATTTGCAAAGTGATATTTGTAAGCCCATAGAAGTCGATGGTGAAAACGTAAATATCCTAAGATAAAAACTGAAAAGAACCATTCTGAGAAACTGCTTTGTGTTTTGTTAATTCATCTCACAGAGTTACAGGTTTCCCTTCAAGAAGCCTTTCGCTAAGACAGTTCTTGTGGAATATGCAAAGTGATATTTGGAAGCTCATAGTGACCTATAGTGAAAAAGGATATATCTTCAGTTAAAAACTGAAAAGAAGCTTTCTGAGAAACTGCTTTGTGATATATGACTTCCACTCACTGAGTTACAGCTGTATTTCGTAGAGCTGTTTGGCAGTCTTATTTCTGTGGAATCTGAGAACTCTTATTTCGGATCCCTTTGAAGACTGAAGGGCCAAAGGAAATATCCGTCGTTAAAGTTAGAAAGAAGCTTTCTGAGAAAGTTCTTTGTGATTTGCGAATTCATTTCACAGAGTTACAGCTTTCCCCTCAAGAAGCCTTTCGCTAAGATTATTCTTGCACAATTTGAAAAATGATATTTGGAAGCCAATAGACGGCTATGGTGAAAACGAAATATCCTCCGATAAAAACTGGAAAGAAGCTTTCTGAGAAATTGCTTTGTGTTCTTTTAATTCATCTCACAGACTTACAGCTTTCCCCTCAGGAAGTCTTTCGCTAAGACTGTTCTTGTGGAATTTGAAATGTGATATTTGGTAGCCCATAGAGCGCTATGAAGAAAAGGAAATATCTTCAGATAAAAACTGTAAAGAACATTCCTGAGAAACTGCTTTGTGTTCTGTTAATTCACCTAACAGAGTTACAGCTTTCCCCTCTAGAAGCCTTTCGCTAAGACTGTTCTTGCTGTATTTTCAAAGTGATATTTTGAAGCCCATAGAGGGCTACGGTGAAAAAGGATATAGCTTCAGTTAAAAACTGAAAGAGGCTTTCTGAGAAACGGTTTAGTATTATGTGACTTCCACTCACTGAGTTACAGCTCTATTTCCTAGAGCTGTTTGATAGCCTTATTTCTATGGAATCGGAGAACTGTTATTTTGGATCCCTTTGAAGACTATAGGGCCAAAGGAACTATCTGCCGCTAAAAGTGAGAAAGAAGCTTTCTGAGAAACTTCTCTGAGATCTGTTAATTCATCTCACAGAGTTACAGCATTCCACTCAAGAAGCCTTTCGCTAGGACTGTTCTTTTTGAATTTGCAAAGTGATATTTCGAAGCCCATAGACGGCTGTGGTGAAAAGGGAAATACCTTCAGTTAAAAAATGGAAAGAAGCTTTCTAAGAAACTGCTTTGTGTTCTGTTAATTCATCTCAAAGAGTTACAGCTTTACCCTCAAAAAGACTTTTGCTAAGACTCTTCTTGTGTAATACTCATAGTGATATTTGTAAGCCCTTATAGGGCTATGGTGAAAAAGGAAATATCCTAAGAAAAAAGCTGAAAAGAAGCTTTCTGAGAAACTGCTTTGTGTTCTGTTAATTCACCTCACAGAGTTACAGCTTTCCCCTTAAGAAGCCTTTTGGTAAGACTGTTCTTGTGGAATTTGCAGAGTGGTATTTGTAAGCCCATAGAGGGCTATGGTGAAAAAGGAAATATCCTAAGATAAAAACTGAAAAGAACATTTCTGAGAAACTGCTTTGTGATATGTGACTTCCACTCACTGAGTGAGAGCTATATGTCATAGAGCTGTTTGCTAACCTTATTTCTGTGGAATCTGAGAAGGGATAATTCGGTTCCCGTTGAAGACTATAGGGCCAAAGGAAATATCCGCCATAAACGTGAGAAAGAAGCTTTCTGAGAAACAGCTTTCTGATCTGTGAATTCATCCCAAAGAGTTACAGCTTTCCCCTGAGGAAGCCTTTCGCTATGACTGTTCTTGTGGAATTTGCAACGTGACATTTCGAAGGCCATAGAGAGCTATGGTGAAAAGGAAATATCTTCGGTTTAAAACGGGAAAGAAGCTTTCTGAGACACTGCGTTGTGTTCTGTTAATTCATCTCACAAAGTTACAGCTTTCCCCTCACGAAGCCTTTCCCTAAGACTGTTCTTGTCGAATTTGGGAAGTGATATTTAGAAGCCTACAGAGGTCTACAGTGAAAAAGGAAATAACCTAAGATAAAAACTGAAAATAAGCTTTCTGAAAAACTGCTTTGTGTTCTCTTAATTCATCTCACAGAGTTACAGCTTTCCTCTCAAGAATCCTTTCGCTAAGACTGTTCTTGTGCAATTTAGAATGTGATATTTAGAAGCCCATAGAGGGCTATGGAGAAAAAGGAAATGTCCTTAGATAAAAACTGGAAAGAAGCTTTCTGAGAAACTGCTTTGTGTTCTGTTAATTCATCTCACAGAGTTACCGCTTTCCCCTCGAGAAGCCTTTCTCTATGACTGTTCTTGTGTAATTCGCAAAGTAATATTTGGAAGCCCATATAGGGTTATGGTGAAAAAAGGAATATCTTCAGTTAGAAACTGTATAGAAGCTTTCTGAGAACCTGCTTTGTTTTCTGTTAATTCATCTCACAGAGTTACAGCTTTCCCCTCAAGAAGTCTTTCGTTAAGACTGTTCTTGTGGAATTTGCAAAGTGAAATTTGGAAGCCCATAGAGGGCTATGGTGAAAAAGGAAATGTCCTCAGATGAAAACTAGAAAGAAGCTTCTTGAGAAACTACTTTGTGTTCCGTTAATTCATCTCACACAGTTACAGCTTTGCCCTCCAGAAACCGCTCATTAAGACCGTTCTTGTGGAATTTTCAAAGTGATATTTGGAAACACATAGGGGGCTATGGTGAAAAAGGAAATATCTTCAGTTATAAACTGGAAAGAAGTTTTCTGAGAAACTGCTTTGTGTTCTGTTAATTCATCTGACAGTGTTACACCTTTCCCCTCAAGAAGCATTCCGCTAAGACTGTTCTTGTGGAATTTGGGAAGTGATATTTAGAAGCCTACAGAGGTCTACAGTGAAAAAGGAAGTAACCTAAGATAAAAACTGAAAATAAGCTTTCTGAAAAACTGCTTTGTGTTCTCTTAATTCATCTCACAGAGTTACAGCTTTCCTCTCAAGAATCCTTTCGCTAAGACTGTTCTTGTGCAATTTAGAACGTGATATTTAGAAGCCCATAGAGGGCTATGGAGAAAAAGGAAATGTCCTTAGATAAAAACTGGAAAGAAGCTTTCTGAGAAACTTCTTTGTGTTCTGTTAATTCATGCACAGAGTTATATCTTTCCTATGAAAAATTCTTTCGCTAAGACTGTTCTTGTGGAGTTTACAAAGTGATATTTGGAAGCCCATAGAGGGGTACGTTTAAAAAGGAAATTTCCTCACATAAAAACTGGAAAGAAGTTTTCTGAGAAACTGCTTTGTGTTCTGTTAATTCATCTCACAGAATTACAGCTTACCCCTCAAGAAGCATTTCGCTAAGACTGTTCTTGTGGAATTTGCAATGTGATATTTGGAAGCCCATGGAGGGATATGGTGAAAAAGGAAATATCTTCAATTAAAAACTGGAAAGAAGCTTTCTGAGAAACTGCTTTGTTTTCTGTTAATTCATCTCACAGAGTTTCAGCTTTCCCCTCCAGAAGTCTTTCGCTAAGACGGTTCTCGTGGAATTTGCAAAGTGAAATTTGGAATCCCATAGAGGGCTATGGTGAAAAAGGAAATGTCCTCAGATGAAAACTAGAAAGAAGCTTCTTGAGAAACTACTTTGTGTTCCGTTAATTCATCTCACACAGTTACAGCTTTGCCCTCCAGAAACCGTTCATTAAGACCGTTCTTGTGGAATTTTCAAAGTGATATTTGGAAACCCATAGGGGGCTATGGTGAAAAAGGAAATATCTTCTGTTATAAACTGGAAAGAAGTTTTCTGAGAAACTGCTTTGTGTTCTGTTAATTCATCTGACAGTGTTACACCTTTCCCCTCAAGAAGCATTCCGCTAAGACTGTTCTTGTGGAATTTGCAAAGTGACATTTGGAAGCCCATAGAGGGCTGTGGTGAAAAAGAAATTTCCTAAGAGAAGAACTGAAAAGAAGCTTTCTGAGAAACGACTTTGTGTTCTGTTAATTCATCTTATAGAATTACAGCTTTCCCCTCAAGAAGTCGTTCAGTAAGACTGTTCTTGTGGAATTTGCAAAGTGATATTTGGAAGCCCATAGAGGACCATGGTGTAAAGGAAATATCTTCAGATAAAAACTGGAAAGTAGCTTTCTGAGAAATTGCTTTGTGTTCTGTTAATTCATCTCACAGAATTACGGCTTTCCCCTCAAGAAAACCTTCGCTAAAGCTGTTTTTGTGGAGTTTGGAAAAAGGTATATGGAAAACCATAGAGATCTATGGTTAAAAAGAAAATATCCTAAGATAAAAACTGAAAAGAAAATTTCTGAGAAACTGCTTTGTGTTCTCTGAATTCATCTCACAGACTTACAGCTTTCCCCTCAAGAAACCGTTCACTAAGACTGTTCTCGTGGATTTTGCAAAGTGATATTTGGAAGCCCATAGAGTGCTATGGGGAAAAAGGAAATATCTTCAGTTAAAAAGTGGAAAGAACGTTTCTGAGAAACTGCTTTGTGTTCTGTTAATCCATCTCACAGAGGTACAGCATTCCCCTCAAGAAGTCGTTTACTAAGACTGTTCTTGTGAAATTTGCGAAGTGATATTTGGAAGTGCTTAGAGAACTATGGTGAAAAAGGAAATATCGTAAGATAAAAACTGAAAAGAAGCTTTCTGAGAAACTGCTTTGTGTTTTGTTAATTCATCTCAGAGAGTTACAGCTTTCCGAACAAAAAGCCATTCACTAAGACTGATCTTGTGTTATTTTCAAATTGATATTTGGAAGCCCATAGAGGGCTATGGTGAAAAGGGAAATATCTTCAGTTAAAAACTGGAAAGAAGCTTTCTGAGAAACGGTTTTGTGTTCTCTTAGTTCATCTCACAGAGTTACAGCTTTCCCCTCAAGAAGCCTTTCACCAAGACTGTTCTTGTGGAATTTCCAAAGTGGTCTTTGGAAGTCCATACGTCGCTATGGTGAAAAAGGATATAGCTTCAGTTAAAAAGTGAAAAGAAGCTTTCCGAGGAACTGCTTTGTGATATGTGATTTCCTGTCACTGAGAAACAGCTGTATTTCGTAGAACTGTTGGCTAGGCTTATTTCTGTGGAATCTGAGAAATGTTACTTCGGATCTCTTTGAAGACTATAGGTCCAAAGGAAATATCCGCCACTAAAAGTGTGAAAGAAGCTTTCTGAGAAACTTCTTTGAGTTCTGTGAATTGATCTCACAGAGCTACAGTTTCCTCTCAAGAGGCCTTTCGCTAAGACTGTTCTCGTGGAATTTGCAAAGTGATATTTGGAAAACAATAGAGGGCTATGGTGAAAAAGGAAATATCCTAAGATAAAAACTGAAAAGAAGCTTTTTGAGAAACTGTTTTGCGTACCGTTAATTCATCTCACAGAGTTATAGCTTTCCCCTCAAGAAGCCGTTCATTAAGACTGTTGTTGTGAAATTTGCAAAATGATATTTGGAAGCTCATAGAGGGCTATGGTGAAAATGGAAATATCTTCAGTTAAAAACTGGAGAGAAGCTTTCTGAGAGACTGCTTTGTGTTCTGTTAATTCATACACAGAGTTACACCTTTCCTATCACGAATCCTTTCGCTAAGACTGTTCTTGTGGAGTTTACAAAGTGATACTTGGAAGCCCATAGAGGGGTACGGTTAAAAAGGAAATTTCCTCAC
>NW_027328307.1:0-36801 GCF_047675955.1 Chlorocebus sabaeus | reverse complement strand
GAACCGGTCAAAACAGGTTGGTAGCCCGGTTTTAGCCGGTCTGGCCGGTCTGGTCTGGTTTGACCGGTTTCAGTTGGTCTGGGCCGGTCGAATCCGGTTTGACGCGGTCAAAACCGCTTTCAGCCTGTCAAAACCAGTTTGAGCCGGTCTGGTCTGGTTTGAGCTGGTCTGGTCTGGTTTGAGCCGGTCATAACCGGCTCAGGTCGGTCAAACTGGTTTGAGCCTTTCTGGTTTGGTTTGTACCTGTCAAACCGGTTTGTGGGCCCAGTGTTAGGCGGTCTGGGCCTGTCTGGTCCGGTTTTGTTCCGATTTTAACCGGTTTGGGCCCGTCTGATTCGGTTTGATCCGGTCTCATCCAGCCAAAATCGGTTTTAGCCGGTCAAAACCGGTTTCAGCCGGTTTGGTGTGGTTTGAGCAGGTCAAAACCGTTTTGAGCCGGTCTGGTCTGGTTTGAGCCCGGTCTTGTCTGCTTTGAGCCGGTCACAACCGGTTTGAGCCTGTCAAAACCGGTTTGAGCCGGTTTGGTTTGGTTGAAGCCAGTCAAAACCGATTCGAGCCTGTCTGAGCCGGTCTGGTCCGGTTTGATCGGTCTAGTCAGGTCAAAACCGGTTTGAGCTGGTCAAAACCGATTTTAGCTGGTCTGTAGTCATTTGAGTCGGTAAAAGCAGGTTCGAGCCGGTCAAAACCGGATTGAGCCAGTTTGTTCTGGTTGAAGCCATTCAAAACCAATTCGAGCCTGTCTGAGCCGGTCTGGTCCGGTTTGATCCGGTCTAATCAGTTTAAAAGCGGTTTAAGCCGGTGAAAACAGGTTTTAGGCGGTCTGGAGTGGTTTGAGCCGGTCAAAACCGGTTTGAGCCGGTCTGGTCTGGTTTGAGCCAATCAAAACCTGATTGAGCCAGTTTAGCCCGGTTTTAGACTGTCTGTGCCGTTCTGGTTCGGTTTGAGCCGGTTTGAGCCAGTGTGTGCCATTCTGGTCCGGTATGATCTGGTTTGAGAAGGTCTGGTCTGGTTTGATCCGGTCTAATCCGATCAATACCAGTTTGAGCCGGTCACGCCTGGTTGAGGCAGGTGAAAACTGATTCGAGCCGGTCTGGTCTGGTTTGAGCCGATCAAAATAGGTTTGAGATGATTTGGCCCCGTTTTAGTTGGTCTGGGCCGGTCTGGTCCGGTTTGATCTGGTTTGAGCCGGTCTGGTCTGGTTTGATCCGGTCAAATAGGTTTGAGCCGGTTTGGCCCGGTTTTAGGTGGTCTAGGCCGTTCTAATCCGGTTTGATCCGGTTTTAGCAGGTCTGGGCCCGTCTGGTCCGATTTGATCTTGTCTCATAGGGTCAAAATCGGTTTCAGCCGGTCTAATGCGGTTTGAGCCAGACTGGTGTGGTTTGAGCCCGTCAAAACCGTTTTGAGCCGGTCAAAACCGGTTCGAGCTGATCAAAACTGGTTTGAGCCTGTCAAAACCGGATTGAACCGGTCTGGACTGGTTTGAGCTGGTCAAAACCGCTTTGAGCTGGTCAAAACTGGTTTGCGCTGGTCTGGTCTGATTTTAGCCGGTCTGGTCTGGTTTGAGCCGGTCAAACCGGCTCAGGTCGTTCAAAACCGGTTTGAGCCGGTCTCATCAGGTTTGAACCGGTCAAAACCGGTTTCTGGCCAAGTTTTAGGCGTTCTGGGCCGGTCTGGTCCATTTTGATCCGATTTTAGCCGGTCTGGGCCGCTCCGGTTCGGTTTGATATGGTCTCATCCGGTCAAAACCGGTTTCAGCCGGTCTGGTGTGGTTTGAGCAGGTCAAAACCGGTTTGATCCGGTCTGGACCGGTTTGAGTCGGTCTGGTCTGGTATGAGCCAGTCAAACCGGCTCAGGCGGGTCAAAACCGTTTTCAGCCGGTGTGGTCTGGTTTGAGCTGGTCAAAACCGGTTGGTTGCCCGGTTTTAGCCGGTCTCGGCGGTCTGGTCTGGTGTGACCGGTTTCAGCTGGTCTGGGCTGGTCGAGTCCGGTTTGATGCGGGTCACAACCACTTTCATCCTGTCAAAACCGGTTTGAGTCGGTCTGGTCTGGTTTGAGCTGTTCAAAACCGGTTGGTGGCCCAGTTTTAGCCGGTCTGGGCCGGTATGGTCCGGTTTGACCGGTTTCAGCTGGTCTGGGCCGGTCGAGTCCGGTTTTGATGCGGTCAAAACCGCTTTCAGCCTATCAAAACCGGTTTGAGCCGGTCTGCACTGGTTTGAGATGGTCTGGTCTGGTTTGAGCCGGTCACAACCGGCTCAGGTCGGTCAAAACTGGTTTGAGCCGGTCTGGTCAGGTTTGAACCGGTCAAAACCGGTTTGTGGCCCAGTGTTAGGCCGGTCTGGGCCGGTCTGGTCCGGTTTGTTCCGATTTTAGCCGGTTTGGCCGATCTAATTTGGTTTGATCCGTTTTTCATCCGGTGAAAACCGGTTTTAGCCAGTCAAAACCGGTTTCGGCCGGTCTGGTGAGGTTTGAGCAGGTGAAATCCAGTTTGAGCCGGTCAAAACCGGTTTGAGCCGGTTTGGTCTGGTTTGAGCCGGTCTTGTCTGGTTTGAGCCTGTCAAAACCGGTTCGAGCCTGTGAAAACCGGTTTGAGCCGGTTTGGTTTGTTTGAAGCCAGTGAAAACCGATTCGAGCCTGTCTGAGCCGGTCTGGTCCAGTTTGATCCGAGTTTAGCCGGTCTGGGCCGCTCCGGTTCGGTTTGATATGGTCTCATCCGGTCAAAACCGGTTTCAGCCGGTCTGGTGTGGTTTGAGCAGGTCAAAACCAGTATAAGCCGGTCTAGTCCGGTTTGAGTTGGTCTGGTCTGGTTTGAGCCGGTCAAAACCGGCTCAGGCGGGTCACAACCTGTTTGAGCCGGTCTGGTCTGGTTTGAGACGATCAAAACCGGTTGGTGGCCCGGTTTTAGCCCGTCTGGGCAGTCCTGGTCCGGTTTGACCGGCTTCAGCTGGTCTGGGCCGGTCGAGTCCGGTTTGATGCGGTCAAAACCGCTTTCAGCCTGTCAAAACCGGTTTGAGCCGGTCTGGTCTGGTTTGAGCCTGTCTGGTCTGGTTTGAGCCGGTCATAACCGGCTGAGGTCGGTCAAAACTGGTTTGATCCGGTCTGGTCTGGTTTGAACCGGTCACAACCGGTTTGTGGCCCAGTGTTAGGCGGTCTGGGCTGGTCTGGTCCGGTTTGTTCCGATTTTAGACGGTCTGGGCCCGTCTGATTCGGTTTGATCCGGTCTCATCCAGTCAAAACCGGTTTCAGCCGGTTTGGTGTGGTTTGAGCAGGTCAAAACCGGTTTGAGCTGGTCTGGTCTGGTTTGAGCCGGTCTTGTCTGGTTTGAGTTGGTCAAAACCGGTTCAAGCCTGTCAAAACCGGTTTGAGCCGGTTTGGTTTGGTTGAAGCCAGTCAAAACCGATTCGAGCCTGCCTGAGCCGGTCTGGTCCGGTGTGATCCGGTCTAATCAGGTCAAACCTGTTTGAGCTGGTCAAAACCGATTTTAGCCGGTCTGTAGTCGTTTGAGTCGGTCAAAGCAGGTTCGAGCTGGTCAAAACCGATTGAGCCAGTTTGTTCTGGTTGAAGCCATTCAAAACTGATTCGAGCCTGTCTGAGCCGGTCTGGTCCGGATTGATCCGGTCTAATCAGTTTAAAAGCGGTTTGAGCCGGTGAAAACAGGTTTTAGGCGGTCTGGAGTGGTTTGAGCCGTCAAAACCGGTTTGAGGCGGTCTGGTGTGGTTTCCGCGGTGTGGTCTGGTTTGAGGTGGTCTGGTTTGGTTTGAGACGGTCAAAACCGGCTCAGGTCTGTCAAAATCGATTTGAGCTGGTCCGGTCTGGTCTGAGCCTGTCAAAACCGGTTTGAGTCGATTTGGCCTGGTTTCAGCTGGTCTGGGCCGGTCTTTTCCGATTTGATGCGGTTTGAGCCGGTATGGTCCCGTTTGATCCGGTGTCATCCAGTCAAATCCGGTTTGAGCCGGTCTGGTCTTGTTTGAGCCGGTCTGGTCTTGTTTGAGATGGTCTGGTCTTGTTTGAGGCGGTCGAAACCTGTTTGAGTCGGTTTGGCCCAGTTTTAGCCGGTCTGGGCCGGTCTGGTCTGGTTTGATGTGGTTTGCGCCGGTCTGGTAGGGATTGATCCGGTCTCATCTGGTCAAAACCCGTTTCAGCCGGTCTGGTCTTGTTTGAGCCGGTTAATACCGGTTTGAGATGACTTGGCCCTGTTTTAGCCTGTCTGCTCCGGTTTGATGCAGTTCAGCTGTTCTGGGCCGGTCGAGTCCGGTTTGATCCGGTTTGCGCCGGTCTGGTCGTGTTTGATCCGGTCTCATCCGGTCAAAAACCCGTTTCAGCTGGTCTGGTCTTGTTTGAGCAGGTTACAACCGGTTTGATATGACTTGGCCCGGTTTGAGGCGGTCTGGTCCGGTTTGATCCGGTTTCAGCTGTTCTGGGCCGGTCGAGTCCGGTTTGATCCGGTTTGAGCCGGTCTGGTCCGGTTTGATCCGGTCTCATCCGGTCAAAAACGGATTGAGCCGGTCTGGTCTAGTTTGAGCCGTTCAAAACCGGTTTGTGGCCCAATTTTAGCCTGTCTGGGCCAGTCTGGTCCAGTTTGACCGGTTTCAGCTGGTCTGGGCCAGTCGAGTCTGCTTTGATGCGGGCAAAACTGCTTTCAGCCTGTCAAAACCGGTTTGAGCTGGTCTGGTCTGGTTTGAGCCGGTCTGGTCTGGTTTGAACCGGTCAAAACAGGTTTGTGGCCCAGTTTTAGGCGGTCTGGGCCGGTCTGGTCCGGTTTGTTCTGATTTTAGGCGGTCTGGGCTGATCTAATTCGGTTTGATCTGGTTTCTTCCAGTCAAAACCGGTTTTAGCCGGTCAAAACCGGTTTCAGCCAGTCTGGTGTGGTTTGAGCAGGTCAAAACCGGTTTGAGGCGGTCAAAACCGGTTTGTGATGGTCTGGTCTCGTTTGACCCGGTCTTGTCTGGTTTGAGCTGGTCAAAACCTGTTCGAGCCTGTCAAAACCGGTTTGAGCCGGTTTGGTTTGTTTGAAGCCAGTCAAAACCGATTCGAGCCTGTCTGAGCCGGTCTGGTCCGGTTTGATCCGTTCTAATCAGGTCAAAACTGGTTTGAGCTGGTCAAAACTGATTTTAGCCGGTCTGTAGTGGTTTGAGCCGGTCAAAGCAGGTTCGAGCCAGTCTAAAGCGGATTGAGCCATTTTGGTCTGGTTGAAGCCAGACAAAACCGATTCGAGCCTGTCTGAGCCGGTCTTGTCTGGTTTGATCCGGTCTAATCAGGTCAAAAGCGGTTTGAGCCAGTGAAAACTGGTTTTAGCCGGTCTGGATTGTTTTGAGCCGGTCAAAACCGGTTTGAAATGGTCAAAACCGCATTGAGCCAGTAAAAACCGGTTTGAACCGGTCTGGTCTGGTTGGAGCCGGTCAAAACCGGTTTGAGCCGGTCTGACCCGGTATTAACCGGTCTCGGCCGGTCTGCTCGGTTTGATCCGGTTTCAGCCTTTCTGCGCCTGTCTGGTCCGGTTTGATCCGGTGTGAGCCGGTCTGGTCCGGTTTGATCCGGTGTCGTCCGGTCAAAACCGGTTTGAGCCGGTCTGGTCCGGTTTGAGCCGTTCTGGTCTGGTTTGTGCCAGTCACAACCGGTTTGTGGCCCGGTTTTATCTGGTATGGCCTGGTATGTTCTGGTTTGCCCTGGCTTCAGCTGTTCTGGTCTGGTGTGTTGCGGTTTCATCCAGTTTGAGTCGGTCTGGTCTGGTATTATCCTGTCTCATGCGGTCAAAACCGGGTTGAGCCAGTCTCTTCTAGTTTCAGCTGGTCAAAATTGGTTTGAGCCAGTGTGGTCTGGTTTGAGCCAGTCTGGGCTTGTTTGAGCCAGTCAAAACCTGATCGAGCCGGTTTGGCCCGGTTTTAGACTGTCTGGGATGGTCTGGTTCGGTTTGAGCCGGTTAGAGCCGAGTTGTGCCAGTCTGGTGCGGTACGATCTGGATTGAGAGGGTCTGGTTCGGTTTGATCGGCTCTAATCCATTAAAAACCGGTTTGAGCCGGTCAGGTCTGGTTTGAGCCGGTCAAAACAGGTTCAAGCTGGTCTGGTCTGGTTTGAGCTGGTCAAATTAGGTTTGAGCCAGTTTGGCCCGGTTTTAGGCGGTCTGCTCCGGTCTGGTCCGGTTTCAGACGGTTTGAGCCGATCTGGTCTGGTTTGAGCCGGTCAAAACCGGTTTGAGCTGGTCTGGTCTGGTTTGAGCCGGTCGAAACCGAATTGAGCCAATCAAAACCGGTTGGTACCTGTGTGGTCCGTTTTGAGCTGGTCCTAACTGGTTTGAGCCGGTCTGGCCTGGTTTTAGCCGGTCTGGGCTGGTCTGGTCCTGTTTGATCCGGTTTCAGACCGTCTGGGCCTGTGTGGTCCGGTTTGATCCGGTGTCAGCCGGTCTGGTCTGGTTTGATCCAGTGTCATCTGGTCAAAACCGGTTTGAGCCGGTCTGGTCCGCTTTGAGCCGGTCTGTTCTGGTTTGAGCCAGTCCGGTTTGGTTTGAGCCAGTCAAAACCGTTTTGTGGCCCGGTTTTAGGTGGTCTGGCCCGGTCTGGTCCAGTTTGCTCTGGCTTCAGCTGTTCTGGGCCGGTCTGGTGCGGTTTCATCCGGTTTGAGCCGGTCTGCTCCGGTTTTATTCTGTCTCATCCGGTCAAAACCGGTTTGAGCCGGTTTGGTCTCGTTTGAGCCGGTCAAAACCGGTTTGAGCAGGTCTGGAGTGGTTTCAGCCGGTCTGGTCTGGTTTGAGCCGGTCTGGTTTGGTTTGAGCCGGACAAAAACGGCTCAGGTCGGTCAAAATCGGTTTGAGCTGGTCCGGTCTGGTCTGAGCCTGTCAAAACCAGTTTGAGCCGATTTGGCCTGGTTTCAGCCGGTCTGGGCCGGTCTTTTCCGGTTTGATGCGGTTTGAGCCAGTGTGTTCCGGTTTGATCCGGTGTCATCCAGTCAAAACCGGTTTGAGCCGGTCTGGTCTGGTGTGAGCCGGTCTGGTCTGGTTTGAGCTGGTCAAAATCTGATTGAGCAGGTTTAGCCCGGTTTTAGACTGTCTGGGCCGGTCTGGTTCGGTTTCAGCCGGTTTGAGCCGGTATGTGCCGTTCTGGTCCGGTATGATCTGGTTTGAGAAGGTCTGGTCTTGTTTGATCCGGTCTAATCCGATCAATACCGGTTTGAGCCGATCATGCCTGGTTTGAGCCGGTGAAAACTGGTTCGAGCCAGTCTGCTCTGGTTTGAGCCGATCAAAATAGGTTTGAGCCGATTTGACCCCGTTTTAGTCGGTCTGGGCCGGTCTGGTCCGGTTTGATCCGGTTTGAGCCGGTCTGGTCTGGTTTGAGCCGGTCAAAACCGTTTTGAGCCGGTCTGGTCTGGTTTGAACCGGTCAAAATAGGTTTGAGCCGGTTTGGCCCGGTTTTAGGTGGTCTAGGCCGTTCTGATCCGGTTTGATCCGGTTTTAGCTGGTCTGGGCCCGTCTGGTCCGATTTGATCTTGTCTCATAGGGTCAAAATCGGTTTCAGCCGGTCTAATCCGGTGTGAGCCGGACTGGTGTGGTTTGAGCCCTTCAAAACCGGTTTGAGCCGGTGTGGTCTGGTTTGAGCCGGTCAAAACCGGTTGGTGGCCCAGTTTTAGCCGGTCTGGGCCGGTCTGGTCCGGTTTGACCGGTTTCAGCTGGTCTGGGCCGGTCGAGTCCGGTTTGATGCGGTCAAAACCGCTTTCAGCCTGTCAAAACCGGTTTGAGCCGGTCTGGTCTGGTTTGAGCTGCTCTGGTCTGGTTTGAGCCGGTCATAACCGCCTCAGGTCGGTCAAAACTGGTTTGAGCCGGTCTGGTCCGGTTTGAACGGGTCAAAAGCGGTTTGGGGCCTAGTGTTAGGCGGTCTGTGCTGGTCTGGTCCTGTTTGTTCCGATTTTAGCCGGTCTGGGCCAATCTAATTCGGTTTGATCCAGTTTCATCTGGTCAAAACCAGTTTTAGACAGTCAAAACCGGTTTCAGCCGGTCTCGTGATGTTTTAGCAGGTCAAAACCAGTTTGAGCCAGTCAAAACCGGTTTGAGTCGGTCTGGGCTGGGTTGAGCCAGTCTTGTCTGGTTTGAGCTGGTCAATACCGGTTCGAGCCTGTCAAAACCGGTTTGAGCCGGTCTGTTCCGGTTTGAGTTGGTCAAAACCAGTTTGAGATGGTCTGGTCCGGTTTGAGCCCAGCTTGATCCGGCCAAAACCGGTTTGAGCCGCTCTGATACGGTTTGATCCGGTTTGAGTCGGTGTGGTCCGGTTTGAGGCGGTCAAAACCGGTTTGATCCGGTCTTGTTGTTTCTGTCCGGTTGGTGCCGGTCTACACCAGTTTGAGCCGGTCTGGTCTGGTTTGAGTCCGGTTTGAGCTGGTCAGGTCCAGTTTTAGCCGGTTTTAGATTTCCTGGTCCGGTTTGAGTCTGGTTTGAGCCGGTCAAAACCGGTTTGATCTGGTATAAGCCGGTCTGGTCTGGTTTAAGACGGTGAAAAACGGTTTGAGCCGGTCAGGTCCGGTTTTCTCCTGTCTCATCCGGTCAAAGCCGGTTTGAGCCGGTGTGGTCGGGTTTGAGCCAGTCAAAACGTGTTTGAGACTGTCTGGTCCGGTTTGAGTCCGGTTTGAGAAGGACAACACCTGTTTGAGAGGGTCTGGTCTGGTTTAAGTGCGGTTTGAACCGGTCATAACCAGTTAGAGCCGGTCTAGTTCGCTTTGAGCCAGTCAAATCCGGTTTGAGCCAGTCTGGTTCGGTTTTAGCCGGTCTGGACGGGTTTGAGTTGGTCAAAACCGCTTTGAGGCGGTCTCGTCCAGTTTGAGCCGGTCTGTTCGGGTTTGAGCCGGTCAAAACCGGTTTGAGCCGGTGTGATCTTGTTTGAGTCTCGTTTGAGCTGGTCAAATTCGGTTTGTGTTGCTCTCGTCTGATTTGAGCTGGTCAAAACCGGTTTGAGCTGGTCTGGTCTGATTTGATCCGGTTTAACCCGGTCTCGTCCAGTTGGATTCGTTTGAGCTGGAATGGTCTGGTTTGAGCCGTTCAAAACCGGTATGAGCTGGTCTGGTCGAGATTGAGTCCGGTTTGAGCCAGTCAACACCGCTTTGAGCCGGTCTGGTCCAGTTTGAGTCAGGTTTGAGCCGGTCAACAGCGGTTTGATCCATTCTGGTCCGGTTAGAGTCTGGTTTGAACCGGTCAAAACATGTTTGACCTGGTCTAACAGCCGGTCTGGTCCGTTTTGATCCTGTTTGAGCCTCTCCGCTTTGGTTTGAGCCAGTCAAACCCTGTTTAAGCCGGTCTGGTCCGGTGTGTGCCGGTGTGAGCCGGTCTGGTCCGGTTTGAACCGGTTGGGCTGGTCTGTTCTGGTTTGAGCCGGTCAAAACCGGTTTGAGCCAGTCTGGTCAGTTTTGATCCCCTGAGAGTGCACTCCCCTGAGTGAGCGCTCACCTGAGTGGGCACTCTGCTTTGTGAGCGTCTCCCTGAGTGTGCACTACCCTGAGTGTGCACTCGTCTGAGTGAGCACTCCCCTGAGTGAGTACTCCCCTGACTGAGCACTCCCCTGAGTGTGCACTCCTCTGAGCTCGCACTCTCCTTAGTGAGGACTCCCCTGAGTGTGCACTCCCCTGAGTGTATGCTCACCTGAGCGTGCACTCCGCTGAGTGTGCGCTCTCCTGAGTGTGCACTCCCCTGTGTGTGCTCTCCCCAGTGTGTTCGCTGCCCTGAGTGAGCGCTTCCCTGAGTGCGAACTCCCCTGATTGTGAACTCGCCTGAGTTTGGACTCCCCTGAGTGTGCACTCCACTGATTGAGCACTCCCCTAAGTTTACACTCCCCTGAGTTTGCCCTCCCTTGGGATTGCGCTACCCTGAGTGTGAACTCCCCTGAATGAGCGCTCCCCTGAGTGCGCACTAACCTGAGAGTGCACTCGCCTGGGTGAGAACTCCCCACAGTGAGCGCTCTCCTGAGGGGGTACTCGTCTGAGTGATGACACCCCTGAGTGTGCACTCTCCTGAATGAGCACTCCCCTGAGTGTGCACTCCTCTGAGTTCACACTCTCCTGAGTGAGGACTCCCTTGAGTGTGCACTACCCTGAGTGTGCAGTCCCTTGAGTGTTCACTTAACAGGGAGTGCGCTTCCCTGAGTTCGAACTCTCCTGAGTGTGGACTCCCCTGAGTGTGCACTCCCCTGAGTGTGGGCTCACCTGATTGTGCACACCCCTGAGTGAGCACTCCCCTCGGTGAGGACACCCCTGTGTGTGCACTCCCCTGAGTGTGCACACCTCTTAGTTCGCACTCCTCTGAGTGAGGACTCCCCTGAGTGTGCACCCCCCAGTGTGTGCACTCCCCTGAGTGTGCGCTCCCCTGAGTGTGCACTCCCCTGAGTGAGCGCTCCACTGAGGGTGCACTCCACTGAGTGTGCGGTCACCTGAGTAAGGACTACTCTATGTGGGCACTCCCCTGAGTGTGAACTCGTCTGAGTGAGGACTCACCAGAGTGAGCGCTCTCCTGAGGGGGTACACGTCTGAGTGATGACTCCCCTGAGTGTGCACTCCCATGAATGAGCACTCCCCTGAGTGAGCACTCCCCTGAGCGTGCACTTCCCTGAGTGTGCGCTCACCTGAGTAAGAACTACTCTGAGTCGGCACTCCCCTGAATGTGCGCTCGCCTCAGTGAGGACTCCCCTGAGTGTGCACTCCCCTGAATGAACATTCCCCTGTTTGTGCGCTCACCTGAGTGTGCGCTCCCCGGTGTGTGCCCTCCCCTGAGTGAGCACTCCCCTGAGTGTGCTCTCACCTGATTGTGCACTCTAATGAGGGAGGAGTCCCCTGAGTGTACACTCCCCTGAGTGAGCACTCCCCTGAGTGTGCACTCCTCTTAGTTCGCACTCTCCTGAGTGAGGACTCCACTGATTGTTCACTCCCCTGAGTGTGCGCTCCTCTGAGTGTGCACTCCCCTGAGTGAGCGCTCCCCTGACTGTGCTCTCACCTGAGAGTGCACTCGCCTGAGTGAGGACTCCCCTGATTGTGCACTCCCCTAAATGAGCACTCCCCTTCGTGTACACTCCCCTGAGTAAGCCAGTGAAACCCGTTTTGAGCCAGTCTGGTCCGGTTTAAGCCGGACTGGTCGGGTATGAGCTGGTCAACGCTGGTTTGAGGCGGTCTGTTCCAGTTTGATCCGGTTTAAACGGGTATGGTCCGGTGTGATCCGGTTGAGCCGGTCTGGTCCGGTTTGAGCCGCTGAAAACCGGTTTGAGCCGATCTGGTCCGGTTTGAGCCGGTCTGCTCCGGATTGATCTGGTTTGAACCGGTCAATATCAGTTTGAGTCCGCTTTGAGCCGGACAAAACCGGATTTAGCGGGTCTAGCCGGTCTGGCCCGGATTGATACGTTTTGAGCCATTCACGTCCGGTTTGATCCGATTTTAGTCCGTGTGGCCCAGTTTGAGACGGTTTTAGCCGGTGTGTTCCAGTTTGAGTCCGATTTGAGCCTGTCAAAACCGGTTTGAGCCTGTGTGCTCCGGTTTGAGTTGGTCAAAACCGGTTTGAGATGGTCTGGTCAGGTTTGAGTCCAGCTTGATCTGGTCAAAACCGGTTTGAGCCACTCTGATACGGTTTGATCCGGTTTGAGTCGGTCTGGCCCGGTTTGAGCTGGTCAAAACCGGTTTGATCAGGTCTGGTGGTTTCTGTCCGGTTGGAGCCGGTCAACACCAGTTTGAGCCGGTCTGTTCTGGTTTGAGCCCGGTTTGATCTGTTCAGGTCAGTTTGAGCCGGTTTTAGCTTTCCTGGTCCGGTTTGAGTCTGGTTTGAGCCGGTCAAAACCCGTTTGATCTGGTATAAGACGGTCTGGTCTGGTTTGAGACGATGAAAAACGGTTTGAGCCGGTCTGGTCCGGTTTTATCCTGTCTCATCCGGTCAAAGCCGGTTTGAGCCGGTGTGGTCGGGTTTGAGCCAGTCAAAACGGGTTTGAGACTGTCTGGTACTGTTTGAGTCCGGTTTGAGCTGGACAACACCTGTTTGAGAGGGTCTGGTCTGGTTTAAGTGCCGTTTGAACCGGTCATAACCAGTTAGAGCCGGTCTAGTCCGCTTTGAGCCAGTCAAATACGGTTTGAGCCGGTCTGGTTCGGTCTTAGCCGGTCTGGACGGGTTTGAGTTGGTCAAAACCGCTTTGAGGCGGTCTCGTCCAGTTTGAGCCGTTCAGTTCGGGTTTGAGCTGGTCAAAACCGGTTTGAGCCGGTGTGGTCCTGTTTGAGTCTCGTTTGAGCTGGTCAAATTCGGTTTATGTTGCTCTCGTCTGATTTGAGCCGGTCAAAACCGGTTTGAGCTGGTCTGGTCCGGTTTGATCCGGTTTAACCCGGTCTGGCCAGTTGGATTCGTTTGAGCTGGAATGGTATGGTTTGAGCCGTTCAAAACCGGTATGAGCTGGTTGGTCCGGATTGAGTCCGGTTTGAGCCAGTCAACACCGCTTTGAGCCGGTCTGGTCCAGATTGAGTGAGGTGTGAGCCGGTCAACAGCGGTTTGATCCGTTCTGGTCCAGTTAGAGTCTGGTTTGAACCGGTCAAAACATGTTTGAGCTGGTCTAACAGCCGGTCTGGTTCGTTTTGATCCTGTTTCAGCCTCTCCGCTTCGGTTTGAGCCAGTCAAACCCTGTTTAAGCCGGTCTGGTCCGGTGTGTGCCGGTGTGAGCCGGTCTGGTCCGGTTTGAACCAGTTGGGCCGGTCTGTTCTGGTTTGAGCCGGTCAAAACCGGTTTGAGCCGGTCTGGTCAGTTTTGATCCCCTGAGTGTGCACTCCCTTGAGTGAGCGCTCACCTGAGTGGGCACTCTGCTTTGTGAGCGTCTCCCTGAGTGTGCACACCCCTGAGTGTGCACTCGTCTGAGTGAGCACTCCCCTGAGTGTGTACTCCCCTGAATGAGCACTCCCCTGAGTGTGCACTCCTCTGAGCTCGCACTCACCTGAGTGAGGACTCCCCTGAGTGTGCACTCCCCTGAGTGGATGCTCAACTGAGCGTGCACTCCGCTGAGTGTGTGCTCTCCTGAGTGAGCACTCCCCTGTGTGTGCACTCCCATGAGTGTGCGCTCCCCTGTGTGTGCTCTAACCAGTGTGTTCGCTGCCCTGAGTGAGCGCTTCCCTGAGTGCGAACTCCCCTGAGTGTGCACTCGCCTGAGTGAGGACTCCCCTGAGTGTGCACTGCCCTGATTGTGAACTGGCCTGAGTTTTGACTCCCCAGAGTGTGCACTCCACTGATTGAGCACTCCCCTAAGTTTACACTCCCCTGAGTTTGCGCTCCCTTGGGATTGCGCTACCCTGAGTGTGAACTCCCCTGAGTGAGCACTCCCCTGATTGCGCACTAACCTGAGTGTGCACTCGCTTGGGTGAGGACTCCCCAGAGTGAGCGCTCTCCTGAGGGGGTACTCGTCTGAGTGATGACTCCCCTGAGTGTGCACTCTCCTGAATAAGCACTCCCCTGTGTGTGCACTCCTCTGAGTTCGCAGTTTCCTGAGTGAGGTCTCCCTTGAGTGTGCACTACCCTGAGTGTGCAGTCCCTTGAGTGTTCGCTTCCCAGGGAGTGCACTTTCCTGAGTTCGAACTCTCCTGAGTGTGGACTCCCCTGAGTGTGCACTCCCCTGAGTGTGGGCTCACCTGATTGTGCACTCCCCTGAGTGAGCGCTCCGCTGAGGGTGCACTCCACTGAGTGTGCGGTCACCTGAGTAAGGACTACTCTATGTGGGCACCCCCTGAGTGTGAACTCACCTGAGTGAGGACTCACCAGAGTGAGCGCTCTCCTGAGGGGGTACACGTCTGAGTGATGACTCCCCTGAGTGTGCACACCCATGAATGAGCACTCCCCTGAGTGAGCACTCCCCTGAGCGTGCACTCCCCTGAGTGTGCGCTCACCTGAGTAAGTACTACTATGAGTCGGCACTCCCCTGAATGTGCGCTCGGCTGAGTGAGGACTCCCCTGTGTGTGCACTCCCCTGAATGAACATTCCCCTGTTTGTGCGCTCACCTGAGTGTGTGCTCCCCAGTGTGTGCACTCCCCTGAGTGAGCACTCCCCTGAGTATGCACTCCCCTGATTGTGCACTCTAATGAGGGAGGACTCCCCTGAGTGTGCACTCCCCTGAGTGAGCACTCCCTGAGTGTGCACGCCTCTTAGTTCGCACTCTCCTGAGTGAGGACTCCACTGAGTGTGCACTCCCCTGAGTGAAAGCTCCCCTGAGTGTGCTCTCACCTGAGAGTGCACTCGCTTGAGTGAGGACTCCCCTGAGTGTGCACTCCCCTAAATGAGCACTCCCCTTCGTGTACACTCCCCTGAGTAAGCCAGTGAAAGCCGTTTTGAGCCAGTCTGCTCCGGTTTAAGCCGGACTGGCCGGGTATGAGCTGGTCAACGCCGGTTTGAGGCGGTCTGTTCCAGTTTGATCCCGTTTATGCGGGTATGGTCCGGTGTGATCCGGTTGAGCCGGTCTGGTCCGGTTTGAGCCGGTCAAAACCGGTTTGAGCCGATCTGTTCCGGTTTGAGCCGGTCTACTCCGGTTTGATCTGGTTTGAGCCAGTCAATATCAGTTTGAGTCCGGTTTGAGCCGGACAAAACCAGATTTAGCGGGTCTAGCCGGTCTGGCCCGGATTCATCCGTTTTGAGCCAGTCTCGTCCGGTTTGATCCGATTTTAGTCCGTGTGGTCCAGTTTGAGCCGGTTTTAGCCGGTCTTTTACAGTTTGAGTCCGATTTGAGCCTGTCAAAACCGGTTTGAGCCGGTCTGCTCCGGTTTGAGTTGGTCAAAACCGGTTTGAGATGGTCTGGTCCTGTTTGATTCCAGCTTGAACTGGTGAAAACCGGTTTGAGCCGCTCTGATACGGTTTGATCCGGTATGAGTCGGTCTGGTCCGATTTGAGCCTGTTTTAGCTTTCCTGGTGCGGTTTGAGTCTGGTTTGAGCCGGTCAAAACCGGTTTGATCCGGTATAAGCCGGTCTGGTCTGGTTTGAGAAGGTGAAAAACGGTTTGAGCCGGTCTGGTCCGGTTTTATCCTGTCTCATCCGGTCAAAGCCGGATTGAGCCGGTTTGGTCGGGTTTGAGCCAGTGAAAACGGGTTTGACACTGTCTGGTCCGGTTTGAGTCCGGTTTGAGCCGGACAACACCTGTTTGAGAGGGTCTGGTCTGGTTTAAGTTCGGTTTGAACCAGTCATAATCAGTTAGAGCCGGTCTAGTCCGCTTTGAGCCAGTGAAATCTGGTTTGAGCCAGTCTGGTTCGGTTTTAGCCAGTCTGGACGGGTTTGAGTTGGTCAAAACCCCTTTGAGGCGGTCTCGTCCAGTTTGAGCCGGTCTGTTCGGGTTTGAGCTGGTCAAAACCGGTTTGAGCTGTTGTGGTCCTGTTTTAGTCTCGTTTGAGCTGGTCAAATTCGGTTTGTGTTGCTCTCGTCTGATTTGAGCCGGTGAAAACCGGTTTGAGCTGGTCTGGTCCGGTTTGATCCGGTTTAACCCGGTCTGGTCCAGTTTGATTCGTTTGAGCTGGAATGGTCTGGTTTGAGCCGTTCAAAACCGGTATGAGCTGGTCTGGTCTGGATTGAGTCCGGTTTGAGCCAGTCAACACCGCTTTGATCCGGTCTGGTCCAGTTTCAGTCAGGTGTGAGCCGGTCAACAGCGGTTTGATCCGTTCTGGTCCGGTTAGAGTCTGGTTTCAACCGGTCAAAACATGTTTGAGCTGGTCTAACAGCCAGTCTGCTCCGTTTTGATCCTGTTTGAGCCTCTCCGCTTGGTTTGAGCCAGTCAAACCTGTTTAAGCCAGTCTGGTGCGGTGTGTGCCAGTGTGAGCCGGTCTGGTCCGGTTTGAACCGGTTGGGCCGGTCTGTTCTGGTTTGAGCCGGTCAAAACCGGTTTGAGCCGGTCTGGTCAGTTTTGATCCCCTGAGTGTGCACTCCCCTGAGTGAGCACTCACCTGAGTGGGCACTCTGCTTTGTGAGCGTCTCCCTGAGTGTGCACTCCCCTGAGTGTGCACTCGTCTGAGTGAGCACTCCCCTGAGTGAGTCCTCCCCTGAATGAGCACTCCCCTGAGTGTGCACTCCTCTGAGCTCGCACTCACCTGAGTGAGGACTCCCCTGAGTGTGCACTCCCCTGAGTGTATGCTCACCTGAGCGTGCACTCCGCTGAGTGTGCACTCTCCTGAGTGAGCACTCCCCTGTGTGTGCATTCCCATGAGTGTGCGCTCCACTGTGTGTGCTCTCCCCAGTGTGTTCGCTGCCCTGAGTGAGCGCTTCCCTGAGTGCGAACTCACCTGAGTGTGCACTCGCCTGAGTGAGGACTCCCCTGAGTGTGCACTCCCCTGATTGTGAACTCGCCTGAATTTGGACTCCCCTGAGTGTGCACTCCACTGATTGAGCACTCCTCTAATTTTACACTCCCCTGAGTTTGCGCTCCCTTGGGATTGCGCTACCCTGAGTGTGAACTCCCCTGAGTGAGCACTCCCCTGAGTGCGCACTAACCTGAGTGTGCACTTGCCTGGGTGAGAACTCCCCAGAGTGAGCGCTCTCCTGAGGAGGTACTCGTCTGAGTGATGACTCCCCTGAGTGTGCACTCTCCTGAATGAGCACTCCCCTGAGTGTGCACTCCTCTGAGTTCGCACTCTCCTGAGTGAGGACTCCCTTGAGTGTGCAGTACCCTGAGTGTGCAGTCCCTTGTGTGTTTGCTTCCCAGGGAGTGCACTTCTTTGAGTTCGAACTCTCCTGAGTGTGGACTCCCCTGAGTGTGCACTCCCCTGAGTGTGGGCTCACCTGATTGTGCACTCCCCTGAGTGAGCGCTCCCCTCGGTGAGGACACCCCTGTGTGTGCACACCCCTGAGTGTGCACTCCCCTTAGTTCGCACTCCTCTGAGTGAGGACTCCCCTGAGTGTGCACCCCCCAGTGTGTGCACTCCCCTGAGTGTGCGCTCCCCTGAGTGTGCACTCCCCTGAGTGAGCGCTCCACTGAGGGTGCACTCCACTGAGTGTGCAGTCACCTGAGTAAGGACTACTCTATGTGGGCACTCCCATGAGTGTGAACTCGCCTGAGTGAGGACTCACCAGAGTGAGCGCTCTCCTGAGGGGTTACACGTCTGAGTGATGACTCCCCTGAGTGTGCACTCCCATGAATGAGCACTCCCCTGAGTGAGCGCTCCCCTGAGTGTGCACTTCCCTGAGTGTGCGCTCACCTGAGTAAGGACTACTCTGAGTCGGCCCTCCCCTGAATGTGCGCTCGCCTGAGTGAGGACTCCCCTGAGTGTGCACTCACCTGAATGAACATTCCCCTGTTTGTGCGCTCACCTGAGTGTGTGCTCCCCAGTGTGTGCACTCCCCTGAGTGAGCGCTCCCCTGAGTGTGCTCTCACCTGAGAGTGCACTCGCCTGAGTGAGGACTCCCCTGAGTGTGCACTCCCCTAAATGAGCACTCCCCTTCGTGTACACTCCCCTGAGTAAGCCAGTGAAAGCCGTTTTGAGCCAGTCTGGTCCGGTTTAAGCCGGACTGGTCGGGTATGAGCTGGTCAACGCCGGTTTGAGGCGGTCTGTTCCAGTTTGATCCGGTTTAAGCAGGTATTGTCCGGTGTGATCTGGTTGAGCCGGTCTGGTCCGGTTTGAGCCGGTCAAAACTGGTTTGAGCCGATCTGGTCCTGTTTGAGCTGGTCTGCTCCGGTTTGATCTGGTTTGAGCCCGTCAATATCAGTTTGAGTCCGGTTTGAGCCGGACAAAACCGGATTTAATGGGTCTAGCTGGTCTGGCCCGAATTGATCCGTTTTGAGCCAGTCTCGTCCGGTTTGATCCAATTTTAGTCCGTGTTGTCCAGTTTGAGCCTGTTTTAGCCGGTCTGGTCCAGTTTGAGTCCGATTTGAGCCTGTCAAACCGGTTTGAGCCGGTCTGCTCCGGTTTGAGTTGGTCAAAACCGGTTTGAGATGGTCTGGTCCGGTTTGAGTCCAGCTTGAACCGGTCAAAACCGGTTTGAGCCGCTCTGATACGGTTTGATCCGGTTTGAGTCGGTCTGGTCCGGTTTTAGCCGTTCAAAACCGGTTTGATCCGGTCTGGTGGTTTCTGTCCGGTTGGAGCCGGTCAACAACAGTTTGAGCCGATCTGGTCTGGTTTCAATGCGTTTTGAGCTGGTCTGGTCCAGTTTGAGCCGGTTTTAGCATTCGTGGTCCGGTTTGAGTCTGGTTTGAGCTGGTTAAAATCGGTTTGATCCGGTATAAGCCGGTCTGGTCTGGTTTGAGACGGTGAAAAACGGTTTGAGCCGGTCTGGTCCGGTTTTATCCTGTCTCATCCGGTCATAGCCGGTTTGATCTGGTGTGGTCGGGTTTGAGCCAGTCAAAATGGCTTTGAGACTGTCTGGTCCAGTTTGAGTCCGGTTTGAGCCAGTCAAAACCGGTTTGAGCCTGTCTGGTCTGGTTTGAGTCCGGTTTGAGCTGGACAACACCAGTTTGAGAGGGTCTTGTCCGGTTTGAGTGCAGTATGAGCCGGTGAAAACCGGTGAGAGACGGTTTAGTCCGCTTTGATCCGGTCAAAACCGGTTTGAGCCGGTCTGCTCCAGTTTTAGCCGGTCTGGACGGGTTTGAGTCGGTCAAATCCGGTTTGAGGCGGTCTCGTCCAGTTTGAGCCGGTCTGTTCGGGTTTGAGCCGGTCAAAACCGGTTTGAGCCGGTGTGGTCCTGTTTGAGTCTCGTTTGAGCTGGTCAAATTCGGTTTGTGTTGCTCTCATCTGATTTGAGCCGGTCAAAACCGGTTTGAGCTGGTCTAGTCCGGTTTGATCCGGTTTAACCCGGTCTGGTCAAGTTTGATTCGTTTGAGCTGGTATGGTATGGTTTGAGCCGTTCAAAACCGGTATGAGCTGGTCTGGTCAGGATTGGGTGCGGTTTGAGCCAGTCAACACCGCTTTGAGCCGGTCTGGTCCAGTTTGAGTCAGGTTTGAGCCGGTCAACAGCGGTTTGATCCGTTCTGGTCCGGTTAGAGTCTGGTTTGAGCCAGTCAAAACTTGTTTGAGCTGGTCTAACAGCCGGTCTGGTCCGTTTTGATCCTGTTTGAGCCTCTCCACTTTGGTTTGAGCCAGTCAAACCCTGTTTAAGCCGGTCTGGTCCGGTGTGTGCCGGTTTGAGCCGGTCTGGTCCGGTTTGAACCGGTTGGGCCTGTCTATTCTGGTTTGAGCCGGTCAAAACCGGTTTGAGCCGGTCTGGTCAGTTTTGATCCTCTGAGTGTGCACTCCCCTGAGTGAGCGCTCACCTGAGTGGGCACTATTCTTTGTGAGCGTCTCCCTGAGTGTGCACTCGTCTGAGTGAGCACTCCCCTGAGTGTGCACTCCCCTGAATGAGCACTCCCCTGAGTGTTCATTCCTCTGAGCTCGCCCTCTCTTGAGTGAGGACTCCCATGAGTGTGCACTCCCCTGAGTGTATGCTCACCTGAGCGTGCACTCCGCTGAGTGTGCGCTCTCCTGAGTGAGCACTCCCCTGTGTGTGCACTCCCATGTGTGTGCGCTCCCCTGTGTGTGCTCTCCCCAGTGTGTTCGCTGCCCTGAGTGAGCGCTTCCCTGAGTGCGAACTCCCCTGAGTGTGCACTCGCCTGAGTGAGGACTCCCCTGAGTGTGCACTCCCCTGTTTGTGAACTCGCCTGAATTTGGACTCCCCTGAGTGTGCACTCCACTGATTGAGCAGTCCCCTAAGTTTACACACCCCTGAGTTTGCGCTCCCTTGGGATTGCGCTACCCTGAGTGTGAACTCCCCTGTGTGAGCGCTCCCCTGAGTGCGCACTAACCTGAGTGTGCACTCGCCTGGGTGAGAACTCCCCAGAGTGAGCGCTCTCCTGAGGGGGTACTCATCTGAGTGATGACTCCCCTGAGTGTGCACTCTCCTGAATGAGCACTCCCCTGAGTGTGCACTCCTCTGAGTTCGCACTCTCCTGAGTGAGGACTCCCTTGAGTGTGAACTACCCTGAGTGTGCAGTCCCTTGAGTGTTCGCTTCCCAGGGAGTGCACTTCCCTGAGTTCGAACTCTCCTGAGTGTGGACTCCCCTGAGTGTGCACTCCCCTGAGTGTGGGCTCACCTGATTGTGCACTCCCCTGAGTGAGCGCTCCCCTCGGTGAGGACACCCCTGTGTGTGCACTCCCCTGAGTGTGCACTCCTCTTAGTTCGCACTCCTCTGAGTGAGGACTCCCCTGAGTGTGCACCCCCCAGTGTGTGCACTCCCCTGAGTGTGCGCTCCCCTGAGTGTGCACTCCCCTGAGTGAGCACTCCGCTGAGGGTGCACTCCACTGAGTGTGCGGTCACCTGAGTAAGGACTACTCTATGTGGGCACTCCCCTGAGTGTGAACTCGCCTGAGTGAGGACTCACCAGAGTGAGCGCTCTCCTGAGGGGTACACATCTGAGTGATGACTCCCCTGAGTGTGCACACCCATGAATGACCACTCCCCTGAGTGATCGCTCCCCTGAGCGTGCACTCCCCTGAGTGTGCGCTCACCTGAGTAAGGACTACTCTGAGTCGGCACTCCCCTGATTGTGCACTCGCCTGAGTGAGGACTCCCCTGAGTGTGCACTCCCCTGAATGAACATTCCCCTGTTTGTGCGCTCACCTGAGTTTGTGCTCCCCAGTGTGTGCACTCCCCTGAGTGTGCACTCCTTTTAGTTCGCACTCTCCTGTGTGAGGACTCCACTGAGTGTGCACTCCCCTGAGTGAGAGCTCCCCTGAGTGTGCTCTCACCTGAGAGTGCAGTCGCCTGAGTGAGGACTCCCCTGAGTGTGCACTCCCCTAAATGAGCACTCCCCTTCGTGTACACTCCCCTGAGTAAGCCAGTTAAACCCGTTTTGAGCCAGTCTGGTCCGGTTTAAGCCGGACTGGTCGGGTATGAGCTGGTCAACGCCGGTTTGAGGCGGTCTGTTCCAGTTTGATCCGGTTTAAGCGAGTATGGTCCGGTGTGATCCGGTTGAGCCGGTCTTGTCCGGTTTGAGCCAGTGAAAACCGGTTTGAGCCGATCTGTTCCGGTTTTAGCCGGTCTGCTCCGGTTTGATCTGCTTTGAGCCGCTCAATATCAGTTTGAGTCCGGTTTCAGCCGGACAAAACCAGATTTAGCGGGACTAGCCGGTCTGGCCCGGATTGATCCGTTTTGAGACAGTCTCGTCCGGTTTGATCCTATTTTAGTCCGTGTGGTCCAGTTTGAGCCGGTTTTAGCCGGTCTGTTCCAGTTCGAGTCCAATTTGAGCCTCTGAAAACCGGTTTGAGCCGGTCTGCTCCGGTTTGAGTTGGTCAAAACCAGTTTGAGCCGCTCTGATACGGTTTGTTCCGGTTTGAGTCGGTCTGGTCCGGTTTGAGCCGGTCAAAACCGGTTTGATCCGGTCTGATTGTTTCTGTCTGGTTGGAGCCGGTCAACACCAGTTTGAGCCGGTCTGGTCTGGTTTCAATCCGGTTTGAGCTGGTCTGGTCCAGTTTGAGCCGGTTTTAGCTTTCCTGGTCCGGTTTGAGTCTGGTGTGAGCCGCTGAAAACCAGTTTGATCCGGTATAAGCCGTTCTGGTCTGGTTTGAGACGGTGAAAAACGGTTTGAGCCGGTCTGGTCCGGTTTTATCCTGTCTCATCCGGTCAAAGCCGGTTTGAGCCGGTGTGGTCGGGTTTGAGCCAGTGAAAACGGGTTTGACACTGTCTGGTCCGGTTTGAGTCCGGTTTGAGCCAGTCAAAACCGGTTTGAGCCTGTCTGGTCTGGTTTGAGTCCGGTTTGAGACGGAGAACACCAGTTTGAGAGGGTCTGGTCCAGTTTGAGTGCAGTATGAGCCGTTGAAACCCAGTGAGAGACGGTTTAGTCCTCTTTGAGCCGGTCAAAACCGGTTTGAGCCGGTCTGGTCCGGTTTTAGCCGGTCTGGAAGGGTTTGAGTCGGTCAAATCCGGTTTGAGGCGGTCTCGTCCAGTTTGAGCCGGTCTGTTCGGGTTTGAGCCGGTCAAAACCGGTTTGAGCTTGTGTGGTCCTGTTTGAGTCTTGTTTGAGGTGGTCAAATTCGGTTTGTGCTGCTCTGGTCCGATTTGAGCCGATTAAACCGGTTTTAGCTGGTCTGGTCCGGTTTGATCTGGTTTAAGCTTGTCTGGTCCGGTTTGATTCGGTTGAGCCTGTCTGGTCTGGTTTGAGCCGTTCAAAACCGGTTTGAGCCAGTCTGGTCCGGATTGAGTCTGGTTTGAGCCGGTCAACACCGCTTTGATCCGGTCTGGTCCAATTTGAGTCAGGTTTGAGCCGGTCAAAATCGGTTTGTGCTGCTCTGCTCTGATTTGAGCCGGTCTATTCTGGTTTGAGTCCGGATTGAACGGGTCTAGTCTGGTTTTAGTCGGTCTGTTAGGGTTTGAGCCGGTGAAAACCGGTTTGAGCCTGTCTGGTACGGTTTCAGAGAGTCTGGTCGCGTTTGAGCCCGTCAAAACCGGTTTGTGCCGGTCTGGTCCGATTTGACCCGGTCAAAACCGGTTTGAGGTGGTCTCGCCCCATTTCAGCCGGTCTGGTCGGGTTTGAGTCGTTTAAAACCGGTTTGAGCCGGTCTGTTCCGCTTTGATCCGGTTTCAGCGGTTCCGGTCCGGTTTGATCCGGTTTGAGCCCTTATGGTCTGCTTTGATCTGGTTGAGCCAGTCTGGTCTGGTTTGAGCCGGTCCAAGCTGGTTTGTGCCGGTCTCGTCTGGTTTCAGCTGGTCTGGTCGGGTTTGAGCCAGTCAAAATGGGTTTGAGACGGTCTGGTCTGGTTTGAGTCCACTTTGAGCCAGTTTGGCCCTTGTCCGGTTTGAGCCGATCAAAACTGATTTGAGCCGGTCAAATCCAGTTTGAGTCCGCTTTGAGCCGGTCTGGTACGTTTTGCATCCGGTTTGAGCTGGTCAAAACCGGTTTGAATCCGTTTGGAGCCGGTCAAATCTAGTTTGACCCGGCCTGGTGCGATTTGAGCCACTAAAAACTGGTTTTAGCCAGTCTAATACGGTCAAAAGAGGTTTGAGCCGGTCTGGTCCTGTTTGATCGGGTTTGACCGGTCTGGTCCGGTTTTTGATGGTCAAAACCGGTTTGAGACAGTCTGGTCTGGTTTGAGCAGGTCAAAACAGGTTTGAGCGGGTTTGGCCTGGTTTTAGGCGGTCAGGGCCGGTCTGGTCCAGAATGATCCTGTTTTAGCCGGTCTGGGCCCGTTTGGTCCACTTTGATCCGGTCTCATCCAGTCAAAATCGGTTTGAGACGGTCAAAATCGGATTGAACCGGTCTGGTCTGGTATGAGCCGGTGAAAAGCGGTTCGAGCTGCTCAAAACCTTTTTGAGCCGGTTTTGTCTGTTTGAAGCCAGTCAAAACCGATTCGAGACTGTCTGAGTCTGTCTGGTCCGGTTTGATCCGGTCTAATCAGGTCAAAACAGGTTTGAGCCGGTGAAAACCGGTTTTAGCCGGTCTGGAGTGGTTTGAGCCGGTCAAAACCGGTTTGAGACGGTCAAAACCGGATTGAGACAGTCAAAACTGGTTTGAACCGGTCTGATCTGGTTTGAGCCGGTCAAAACTGTTTTGAGCCGATCTGGCCCGGTTTTAGCCGGTCTGGGCCGGTCTGGTCCGGTTTGATCCGGTTTCAGCCTTTCTGGACCTGTCTGGTCTGGTTTGATCCGGTGTGAGCCTGTCTGGTCCTGTTTGATCCGGTGTCATCCGGTCAAAACCGATTTGAGCCGGTCTGGTCCAGTTTGAGCCGGTCTCGTCTGGTTTGAGCTGGTCAAAACCGGCTCAGGCTGGTCAAAACCGGTTTGAGCCAGTCTGGTGTGGTTTGAGCCGGTCAAAACCGGTTTGTGGCCCACTTTTAGCCGGTCGGGCCCCGTCTGGTCCGGTTTGCTCTGGCTTCAGCTGTTCTGGGCTGGTCTGGTGAGTTTTCATCCGGTTTGAGCCGGTCTGGTCTGGTTTTATCCTGTCTCATCTGGTCAAAACCGGTTTGAGCCAGTCTCTTCTAGTTTCAGCCGATCAAAACCGGTTTGAGGCAGTGTGGTCTGGTTTGAGACCGTCTGGTCTGGTTTGAGCCAGTCAAAACCTGATTGAGCCGGTTTGGCCCTGTTTTAGCCTGTCTGGGCCGGTCTTGATCGATTTGAGCCGGATTGAGACGGTTTGTGGTGGTCTGGTCCGGTATGATCCGGTTTGAGAAGGTCTGGTACAGTTTGATCTGGTCTAAACTGATCAACACCGGTTTGAGCTGGATAGGTCTGCTTTGAGCCGGTCAAAACAGGATCAAGTCG
The DNA here is from genome assembly GCF_047675955.1 of Chlorocebus sabaeus. NCBI lineage: Eukaryota > Metazoa > Chordata > Mammalia > Primates > Cercopithecidae > Chlorocebus > Chlorocebus sabaeus. The sequence goes on along the minus strand of NW_027328307.1, from coordinate 12,628 downwards.
GTCTGGTCTGGTTTGAGCTGGTCAAAATAGGTTTGAGCCGGGTTGGACCGGTTGTAGGTGGTCTGGGCCAGTCTGGTCCGGTTTGATCCGGTTTTAGCTGGTCTGGGCTCGTGTGGTACGGTTTGATCTGGTCCCATCCGGTCAAAATCGATTTTAGCTGGTCAAAACCGGTTTGAGCCGGTCTGGTGTGGTTTCAGCAGGTCAAAACCGGTTCGAACTGTTCAAAACCAGTTTAAGCCGGTCAAAACCGGATTTGAACCTGTCTGGTCTGGTTTGAGCCTGTCTGGTCTGGTTTGAGCTGGTCAAAACCGGTTTGAGCCGGTCTGGCCCGGTTTTAGCCTGTCTGGACTGGTCTGGTCCGGTTTGTTCCGGTTTCAGCTGGTCTGGGCCTGTCTGGTCCGGTTTGATCCGGTGTGAGCCTGTCTGGTCCGGTTTGATCTGGTGTCATCCGGTCAAAACCAGTTTCAACCGGTCTGGTCCGGTTTGAGCCGATCTGGTCTGGTTTGAGCCAGTCAAAACCGGATTGAACCGGTCTGGTCTGGTTTGAGCCGGTCAAAACCAGTTTGAGCCTTGAAAAACCGGTGTCAGCCGGTCTGGTGTGGTTTGAGCAGGTCAAAACCGGTTTGAGATGGTCAAAAGCATTTTCAGCTGATCTGAACTGGTTTGAGTCGTTATGGTCTGGTTTGATCCGGTCAAAACCAGTTCGAGCCGGTTTGGTCTGCTTGAAGTCAGTCAAAACCGATTCGAGACTGTCTGAGCTGGTCTTGTCCGGTTTGATCCGGTCTACTCAGGTCAGACCCGGTTTGAGCCAATGAAAACCGGTTTTTGCCAGTCTGGAGTGGTTTGATCCGTTCAAAACCCGTGTCAGCCAGTCAAAACCGGATTGACCCAGTGAAAACCGGTTTGAACTGGTCTGGTCTGGTTTGAGCTGGTCAAAACCGGTTTGAGCCGATCTGGCCCAATTTTAGCCAGTCCAGGCCTGTCTGGTCCGGTTTGTTCTGGTGTGAGCCGGTGTGGTCCGGTTTGATCTGGTGTCATCTGGTCAAAACCATTTTGAGCCGGTCTGGTCCGGTTTGATCCGCTCTGGTCGGGTTTGAGCCAGTCTGGTCCGGTTTGAGCCAGTCTGGTCTGGTTTGAGACGGTCAAACCCGGTTTGTGCCCCGGTTTTAGCCGGCCTGGGCCGGTCTGGTCCAGTTTGAGTCGGTTTTAGCCCGTCTGGGCCCATCTGGTGCGGTTTGATCTGGTCTCATCTGGTGAAAACCGGTTTCAGACGGTCAAAACCGGTTTGCGCGGGTCTGGTGTGGTTTGAACCGGACAAAACCGGTTTGAGCCGGTAAAAACCGGATTGAGACAGTCAAAACCGGTTTGAACCTGTCTGGTCTGGTTTGAGCCGGTGAAAACCGGTTTGAGCCGGTCTGGCCCGGTTTTAGCCGGTCTGGGCCTGTCTGGTCCATTTTGATCCGGTTTCAGATGGTCTGGGCCTGTCTGGTCCGGTTTGATCAGGTGTGAGCCGGTCTGGTCCAGTTTGATCCGAAGTCATCCGGTCAAAACCGGATTGAGCTGGTTTGGCCCGGTTTTAGCCTGTCTGGGCCGGTCTGGTTTGGTTTGAGCCGGTTTGAGCCGGTTTGTGCTCGTCTGGTCCAGTATGATCCGGTTTGGGAAGGTCTGGTCCCGTTTGATCTGATCTAATGCAGTCAAAATGGGTTTGAGCCGGTCAGGTCTGGTTTGAGCCGGTCAAAACAGGTTCGACCCGGTATGGTCTGGTTTGAGCCGGTCAAAACAAGTTTGAGCCGGTTTGGCTCCGTTTTAGGTGGTCTGGTGAGGTTTGATCTGGTATGAGCCGATCTGGTCTGGTTTGAGCTGGTCAGGGCCTGTCTGGTCCGGTTTGATCCGGTGTGAGCCAGTCTGGCCGGTTTGATCTGGTGTCATCCGGTCAAAACCGGTTTGACCCGGTCTGGTCTGGTTTGAGACGGTCTGGTCTGGTTTGAGCCGGTCAAAACCGGTTTGAGCCGGTCTGATCTTGTTTGAGCCAGTCAAACCCGGTTTGTGGCTCGGTTTTGGCCGGTCTGGGTTGGTCTGGTGCGGTTTGCACCAGCTTCAGCTGTTCTGGGCCGGTCTGGTGCAGTTTCATCCGGTTTGAGCCGGTCTGCTCCGGTTTTATCCTGTCTCATCCGGTCAAATTCGGTTTGAGCCGCTCTGGTCTGGTTTGAGCCAGTCAAAACCGGTTTGAGCCGGTCTGGTCTGGTTTGAGCTGGTCAAAACCGGTTTGAGCCGATTTGGCCCGGTTTTAGCCTGTCTGGGCTGGTCTTTTCCGGTTTGATCCGGTTTGAGCCGGTCTGGTCCGGTTGGTCCGGTCTCATCCGGTCAAAACCGGTTTGAGCTGGTGTGGTCTTGTTTGAGCCAGTCTGGTCTTGTTTGAGATGGTCAAAACCTGATTGAGCCGATTTGGCCTGGTTTTAGCCTTTCTGTGCCGGTCTGGTTGGGTTAAGCAGGTTCATGCTGATCTGGTCTGTTTTGAGATGGTCAAAACCGGTTTGAGCCGATCTGGTCCGGTTTGTGCCGGTTTGGGCTGATCTGGTCCAGTTTTAGCCAGTCTGGATGGGTTTGAGTCGGTCAAAACCGGTTTGAGGCGGTCTCGTCCTGTTTCAGCTGGTCGGGTCGGGTTTGAGCCGATCAAAACCGGTTTGAGCCGGTGTGGTCCTGTTTGAGTCTGCTTTAAGCTGGTCAAATACGGTTTGTGCTGCTCTGGTCCGATTTGAGCCGGTCCAAACCGGTCTGAGCCGGTCTGGTCCGGTTTGAGTGCGGTTTGAGCCGGAAAACACCAGTTTGAGACAGTCTGGTCCGGTTTCATCCGGTTTGAGCCGGTCATAACCGGTTAGAGCCGGTCTAGTCCGATTTGAGTCCAGTATGAGCCGGACTGGTACGTTTTGCGTCCGGTTTGAGCCGATCAAAACAGGTTTGAGGCGGTCTGATCCGGTTTGTGACGGTCAAAAATGGTTTGAGTCTATTTGGAGCTGGTCAAAACCGTTTTGAGCTGGTGTAGTGCGATTTGAGCCGCTAAAAACCGGTGTGAGCCAGTCTAATATGGTCAAAACAGGTTTGTGCCGTTCTGGTCTGATTTGAGCCAGTCGAAACCGGTATGAGGCCGTCTCGTCCCATTTCAGCCAATGTGGTAGGGTTTGAGCCGGTCAAAACCGGTTTGAGCCTGTCTGGTCTGGTTTCAGACGGTATGATCGGGTTTGAGCCGGTCAAAACTGGTTTGAGCCGGTGTGGTCCTGTTTGAGTCTGGTTTGAGCTTGTCAATTTCGGTTTGTGTTGCTCTCGTCCGATTTGAGCCGGTCAAAACCGGTTTGAGCTGGTCTGGTCCGGTTTGATCTGGTTTAACCCGGTCTGGTCCAGTTTGATTGTTTCAGCTGATAGGGTCTGGTTTGAGCCGTTCAAAGCCGGTATGAGCCGGTCTGGTCCAGATTGAGTCCGGTTTGAGCCGGTCAACACCGCTTTGAGCCGGTCTGGTCCAGTTTGAGTCAGGTTTCAGCTGGTCAACACCGGTTTGATCCGTTCTGCTCCAGTTTGAGTCCGGTTTGAGCCAATCTTCTCCGGTTTGAGTCAATCAAAACATGTTTGAGCTGGTCTAACAGCCGGACTGGTCCGTTTTGATCCTGTTGGAGCCTCTCTGTTTCGGTTTGAGCCAGTCAAATCCTGTCTAAGCCGGTGTGGTCCAGTTTGTGCCGGTTTGAGCCGGTCTGGTCCGGTTTGATCCGTTTGGGCAGGTCTGGTCCGGTTTGAGCCGGTCAAAACCAGTTTGAGCCGCTCTGGTCCGTTTTGATCCCCTGAGTGTGCACTCCCCTGAGTGAGCGCTCATTTGAGAGAGCACTCCGCTTTGTGAGCGCCTCCCTGAGTGTGCATTCCCCTGAGTGTGCACTCGTCTGAGTGAGCACTCCCCTGAATGTGTACTCCACTGAATGAGCACTCCCCTGAGTTTGCACTCCTCTGAGTTCGCACTCTCCTGAGTGAGGACTCCCCTGAGTGTGAACTCACCTGAGTGTGTGCTACCCTGAGATTTCGCTCCCCTGAGTTCGCACTCTTTTGAGTGAGGACTCCCCTGAGTGTGCACTCCCCTGTGTGTATGCTCACCTGAGCGTGCACTCCGCTGAGTGTGCGCTCTCCTGAGTGAGCACTCCCCTGTGTGTGCATTCCCATGTGTGTGCGCTCCCCTGTGTGTGCTCTCCCCAGTGTGTTCGCTGCCCTGAGTGAGCGCTCCCCTGAGTGCGAACTCCCCTGAGTGTGCACTCGCCTGGGTGAGGACTCCCCTGAGTGTGCACTCCCCTGAGTGTGAACTCGCCTGAGTTTGGACTCCCCTGAGTGTGCACTCCACGGATTGAGCTGTCCCCTAAGATTACACTCCCCTGAGTTTGCGCTCCCTTGAGATTGCGCTACCCTGAGTGTGAACTCGCCTGAGTGAGCGCTCCCCTGAATGCCCACTAACCTGAGTGTGCACTCGCCTGGGTGAGGATACCCCTGAGTGTGCACTCCCCTGAGTGTGAACTCGCCTGTGTGAGGATGCCCCAGAGTGAGCGCTCTCCTGAGGGGGTACTCGTCAGAGTGATGACTCCCCTGAGTGTGCAGTCCCCTGAATGAGCACTCCCCTGAGTGTGCACTCCTCTGAGTTCGCACTCTCCTGAGTGAGGACTCCCTTGAGTGTGCACTACCCTGAGTGTGCAGTCCCTTGAGTGTTCGCTTCCCAGGGAGTGCACTTCCCTGAGTTCGTAGTCTCCTGAGTGAGGACTCCCCTGAGTGTGCACTCTCCTGAGTGTGGGCTCACCTGATTGTGCACTCCCCTGAGTGAGCGCACCCCTCGGTGAGGACACCCCTGTGTGTGCACTCCCCTGAGTGAGCACTCCCCTGAGAGTTCACTCCTCTTAGTTCGCACCCCTCTGAGTGAGGACTCCCATGAGTGTGCACCCCCCAGTGTGTCCACTCCACTGAGTGTGCGCTCCCCTGAGTGTGCACTCCCCTGAGTGAGTGCTCCGCTGAGGCTGCACTCCCCTGAGTGTGCGCTCACCTGAGTAAGGACTACTCTAAGTGAGCACTCCCCTGAGTGTGAACTCGCCTGAGTGAGGACTCACCCGAGTGAGCGCTCTCCTGAGGGGGTTCTCGACTGAGTGATGACTCCCCTGAGTGTGCACTCCCCTTAATGAGCACTCCCCTGAGTGAGCGCTCCCCTGAGTGTTCACTCCCCTTAGTGTGCGCTCACCTGAGTAAGGACTACTCTGATTCGGCACTCCCCTGAATGTGCGCTCGCCTGCGTGATGACTCCCCTGAGTGTGCACTCCCCTGAGTGAACCCTCCCCTGTTTGTGCGCTCACCTGAGTGTGCACTCCCCAGTGTGTGCACTCCTCTGAGTGAGCACTCCCCTGAGTGTGCACTCCCCTGAGTGTGCACTCCCCTGAGTGAGCACTCCCCTGAGTGTGCACTCCTCTTAGTTCGCACTCTCCTGAGTGAGGACTCCACTGAGTGTGCACTCCCCTGAGTGTGCACTCCTTTCAGTGTGCACTCCCCTGAGTGAGTGCTCCCCTGAGTGTGCTCTCACCTGAGAGTGCACCTGCCTGAGTGAGGGCTACTCTGAGTGTGCACTCCCCTGAGTGTGGACTCACCTGAGTGAGGGCTCCCCTGAGTGTTCTCTTCCATGTGTGAGCGCTCACCTCAGTGGCCACTCCCCTGTGTGAGCGCTCCCCTGAGTGTGCACTCCCCAATGTGTGCACTCCCTTGAGTGAGGACACCCCTGTGTGTGCACTCCCCTAAATGAGCACTCCCCTTCGTGTACACTCCCCTGAGTAAGCCAGTGAAACCCGTTTTGAGCCAGTCTGCTCCGGTTTAAGCCAGACTGGTCGGGTCTGAGCTGGTCAACGCCGGTTTGAGGTGGTCTGTTCCAGTTTGATCCGATTTAATCAGGTATGGTCCCTTGTGGTCCGTTGGAGCCGCTCTGTTCCGTTTTGATACGGTTTGAGCCAGTCTGCTCCAGTGTGATCTGGTTTGAGCCGGTCAATATCGGTTTGAGTCCGGTTTGAGCCGGTCAAAACCAGATTTAGCGGTTCTAGCCGGTCTGGTCCGGATTGATCCCTTTTGAGCCGGTCTCGTCTGGTTTGATCCAATTTTAGTCCATGTGGTCCAGTTTGAGCCGGTTTGAGCCAGTCTGGTCCGGTTTGAGTCTGATTTGAGCCAGTCAAAACCGGTTTGAGCCGTTCTGCTTCGGTTTGAGTTGTTCAAAACCGGTTTGAGATGGTCTGGTCCGGTTTGAGTCCAGCCTGAACTCGTCCAAACCGGTTTGAGCCGCTCTGATACGGTTGGATCGGGTTTGAGTCGGTCTGGTCCGGTTTGAGCTGGTCAAAACCGGTTTGATCCGGTCTAGTCCGGTTTCTGTCCAGTTGGAGCCGGTCAACACCAGTTTGTGACGGTCTGGTCCGGTTTGAGTCCGGTATGAACTGGTCATAACCAGTTTGAGCTGGTCTGTTCTGGTTTGAGCCGGTTTTAGATTTCCTGGTCCGGTTTGAGTCCGGTTTGAGCCAGACAAACCTGGTTTCATACCATATAAGCCGGTCTGGTCCAGTTTGAGACTTTGAAAACCGGTTTGAGCCAGTCTGATCCGGTTTTACCTTGTCTCTTCCGGTCAAAGCCGGTTTGAGCCGGTCTCGTCGGGTTTGAGCCAGTCAAAACGGGTTTGAGAAGGTGTGGTCCGGTTTGAGTCCGGTTTGAGCTGGACAACACCAGTTTGAGAGGGTCTGGTCTGGTTTGAGTGTGGTCTGAGCCGGTCATAACCGGGTAGAGCCGGTCTAGTCCGCTTTGAGCCGGTCAAAACCGTTTTGAGCCGGTCTGGTCCGGTTTTAGCCAGTCTGTACGTGTTTGAGTCCGTCAAAACCGGTTTGAGGCGGTCTCATCCCCTTTCAGCCAGTCTGGTCGGGTTTGAGCCGGTCAAAACCGGTTTGAGCCGGTGTGGTCCTGTTTGAGTCTGGTTTGAGGTGGTCAAATTCGGTTTGTGCTGCTCTGGTCCGATTTGAGCCGATCAAACCGGTTTGAGCTGGTCTGGTCTGGTTTGATCCGGTTTAAGCTGGTCTGGTCTGGTTTGATTCGGTTGAGCTGGTATGGTCTGGTTTGAGCCTTTCAAAACCGGTTTGAGTCGGTCTGGTCCGGATTGATTCTGGTTTGAGCCAGTCAACACTGGTTTGAGCTGGTCTGGTCCAGTTTGAGTCAGGTTTGAGCCGGTCAAAATCGGTTTGTGCTGCTCTGCTCTGATTTGAGCCGGTATATTCCAGTTTGAGTCCGGTTTGAACGGGTCTAGCCCGGTTTTAGCCGGTCTGGTAGGGTTTGAGCCGGTTAAAACCGGTTTGAGCCTGTCTGGTCCGATTTCAGAGGGTCTGGTCGCGTTTGAGCCCGTCAAAACCAGTTTGTGCCATTCTGGTCCGATTTGACCTGGTCAAAACCGGTTTGAGGCGGGTCTCGTCCCATTTCAGCCAGTCTGGTCAGGATTGAGCCGTTTAAAATTGGTTTGAGCCGGTCTGGTCTGGTTTGATCTGGTTTCAGCTGTTCTGCTCCGGTTTGATCCGGTTTGAGCCGGTATGGTCCGTTTTGATCTTGTTGAGCCAGTCTGGTCTGGTTTGAGCCGGTACAAGCCGGTTTGAGCCGGTCTCGTCCGGTTTCAGCCGGTCTGGCCGGGATTGAACCAGTCAAAACGGTTTTGAGATGGTCTGGTGCAGTGTGAATCCAGTTTGAGCCAGTTTGGTCCTTGTCCGGTTTGAGCCGATCAAAACCGATTTGAGCCTGTCTGAGCCCGTCTGGTCTGGTTTGCTCCGGTCTAATAAGGTCAAAACCAGTTTGAGCCGTTGAAAACCGGTTTTAGCCGGACTGGAGAGCCTTGAGCCAGTCAAAACTGGTTTGAGCCGGTCAAAACCGGATTGAGCCAGTCAAAACCGGTTTGATACGGTCTGGTCTGGTTTGAGCCGGTCATAACCCTTTTGAGCCGGTCTGGCCCAGTTTTAGCCGGTCTGGTCCTGTCGGGTCCGGTTTGATCCGGTAACAGCCTTTCTTGGCCTGTCTGGTCTGGTTTGATCCGGGTGTGAGCCGGTCTGGTCCTGTTTGATCTGGTGTCATCCGGTCAAAACCGGTTTGAGCAGGTCTGGTCCGGTTTGAGCTGATCTGGTCTGGTTTGAGCTGGTCAAAACCGGCTCAGGCTGGTCAAAACCAGTTTGAGCCGGTCTGTTCTGGTTTGAGCCGGTCAGAACAGGTTTGTGGCCCACTTTTAGCTGGTCTGGCCCTGTCTGGTCGGGTTTGCTCCGGCTTCAGCTGTTCTGGGCTGGTCTGGTGCGGTTTCATCCGGTTTGAGCCGGTCTGGTCTGGTTTTATCATGTCTCAGCCGATCAAAACCGGTTTGAGGCAGTGTGGTCTGGTTTGAGACGGTCTGGTCTGGTTTGAGCCAGTCAAAACCTGATTGAGCCGGTTTGGCCCGGTTTTCGCCTGTCTGGGCTGGTCTGATTCCATTTGAGCCAGTTTGAGACGGTTTCTGCCGATCTGGTCCGGTATGATCCGGTTTGAGAAGGTCTGGTACAGTTTGATCTGGTCTAATCCGATCAAAACCGGATTGAGCCGGTCAGGTCTGGTTTGAGCCAGTCAAAACAGGATCAAGTCGGTCTTGTCTGGTTTGAGCTGCTGAAAATAGGTTTGAGCCAGTTTGGTCCGCTTTGATCTGATTGAGCCAGTCTGGTCTGGTTTGAGCCGGTCCAAACCAGTTTGAGCCGGTCTCGTCCGGTTTCAGCCGGTCTGGTCGGGTTTGAGCCAGTCAAAACGGGTTTGAGACGGTCTGTTCCAGTTTGAGTCTGGTTTGATCCAGTCAAAACTGGTTTGAGGCTGTCTGGATCGGTTTGAGCTGGTCAAAAGTGGTTTGCGACCGGTTTGAGCCAGTCTGGCAAAGTTTGAGCCGGTCTGGTCTGGTTTGATCCGGTTTGAGCGGTTCTGGTCCTGTTTGATCCTGTTTGAGCCGGTCTGCTCCGCTTTGATCTGGTTGAGCCAGTATGGTCTGGTTTGAGCTTGTCGAAACCTGTTTGAGCTGGTCTCGTCTGGTTTCAGCTGGTGTGGTCGGGTTTGAGCTGGTCAAAACGGGTTTGAGACGGTCTGGCCGGTTTGAGCCGGTCAAAACCTGATTGAGCCGGTTTGGCCCGGTTTTAGCCTGTCTGGGCCGGTCTGGTCCAGTTTCAGCTGGTTTGAGCTGGTATGTGCCGGTCTGGTCCGGTATGATCCTGTTTGAGAAGGTCTGGTCCGGTTTGGTCCGGTCTAGTCTGGTCAAAACCTGTTTGAGCCGGGCTGGTCTGGTTTGAGCCGGTCAAAACAGGTTCGAGTCGGTCTGGTCTGATTTGAGCTGATCAAATTAGGTTTGAGCTGGATTGGCCTGGTTTTATGCGGTCTGGGCCGGTCTGGTCCCGTTTCATCCGGTTTGAGCCGGTCTGGTCTGGTTTGATCCGGTCAAAACCGGTTTGTGGACTGGTTAAAGCCGTTCTGGGACGGTCTTGTGCGGATTGCTCCAGCTTCAGCTGTTCTTGTGCGGTCTGTTGCGGTTTCATCTGGTTTGAGCCGGTCAAAACCGGTTTGAGCCGGTCAAAACCGGTTTGAGCCATTCTGGTCTGGTTTGAACCGGTCTGAAAAGGGTGAAAACCGGTTTGTGGTCCAGTGTTAGGCGGTCTAGGCTGGTCTGGTCCGGTTTGTTTCGATTTTAGCCAGTCTGGGCCAGTCTGATTCGGTTTGATCCGGTCTTATCCAGTAAAAACCGGTTTTAGCCAGTCAAAACCGGTTTGAGCCGTTCTTGTCTGGTTTGAGCCGGTCAAAACCGGTTGGTGGCCCGGTTATAGCCGGTCTGGGCCGGTCTGGACCGGTTTGACCGGTTTCAGATGGTCTGGGCCATTCGAGTCCGGTTTGATCAGGTCAAAACTGCTTTGAGCTGGTCAAAACTGGTTTGAGCTGGTCTTTTCTGGTTTGAACCCCTCAAAAGCGGTTTGTGGCCCAATTTTAGGCGGTCTGGGCCGCTCTCGTCTGGTGTGTTTTGATTTTAGCCGGTCTGGGCCGGTCTAATTCGGTTTGATCTGGTCTCATCCGGTCAAAACCGGTTGTAGCCCGTCAAAACCGGTTTCAGCCGGTCTGGTGTGGATTGAGCAGGTCAAAACCGGTTTGAGCCGGTTTGGTCTGGTTGAAGCCAGTCAAAACCGATTCGAGCCTATCTGAGACGGTCTGGTCTGGTTTGATCCAGTCTAATCAGGTCAAAACCAGTTTGAGTCGGTGAAAACAGGTTTTAGCCGGTCTGGAGTGGTTTGAGCCGGTCAAAAACGGTTCGAGACGGTCAAAACCGGATTGAGCCTGTTTGGTCTGGTTGAAGCCAGTCAAAATGGATTCAAGCCTGTCTGAGCTGGTCTGGTCTGGTTTGATCCGTTCTAATCAGGTCAAAAGCGGTTTGAGCCGGTGATAACCGGTTTTAGCCGGTCTGGAGTGGTTTGAGCCGGTCAAAACCGGTTTGAGTCAGTCAAAACCGGATTAAGCCAGTCAAAACCAGTTTGAACTGGTCTGGTCTGGTTTCAGCTGGTCAAAACCGGTTTGAGCCAGTCTGGCCCAGTTTTAGCCAGTCTGGACCGGTCTGGTCCGGTTTGATCCGTTGTCAGTCTTTCTGGGCCTGTCTGGTCCGGTTTGATCCGGTGTGAGCCGGTCTTGTCAGGATTGATCCGGTGTCATCCGGTCAAAACCGGTTTGAGACTGTCTGCTCCAGTTTGAGCCGGTCTGGTCTGTTTTGAGATGGTCAAAAACGGCTCAGGCTGGTCAAAACCGGTTTGAGCCGGTCTGGTCTGGTTTGAGCCGGTCAAAACCGGTTTGTGGCACAGTTTTAGCCGGTCTGGCCCGGTCTGGTCAGATTTGATCCAGTTTCAGCCGGTCTGGCCCGGTCTGGTCTGGTTTGAGTCAGTCAAAAGAGGTTTGAGCCAGTTTGGCCCGGTTTTAGGCGGTCTGGGCCGTTCTGGTCCGGATTGATCCGGTTTTAGCCGGTCTTGGCTCGTCTGGTCCGGTTTGATCCGGTCTCATATGGTCAAAATCGGTTTCAGCTGGTCAATACCGGTTTGAGCCGGTCTGGTGTTGTTTGAGCCGGTCAAAACCGGTTTGAGCCTGTCAAAAGCGGTTCGAGCCTTTCAAAACAGGTTTGAGCCTGTCAAAACCGGATTGAACCGGTGTGGTCTGATTTGAGCTGGTAAAAACAGCTATGAGCCGGTCGAAACCTGTATGAGCTGGTCCAGTCTGGTTTTAGCTGGTCTGGTCTGGTTTGAGCCGATGAAACAGGTTTGTGGCCCAGTTTTTGGCAGTTTGGGCCTGTCTGGTCTGGTTTGATCCGATATTAGCCGGTCTGGGCCGGTCTGATTCGGTTTGATCCTGTCTCATCCGGTTAAAACTGGTTTCAGCCGGTCTGGTGTGGTTTGAGCAGGTCAAAACCGGTTTGAGCCGGTCTGGTCTGGTTTGAGCAGGTCTGGTCTGGTTTGAGCCGGTCAAAAGCGGTTCGAGCCGGTCAAAACGGGTTTGAATCGGTTTGGTCTGGTTGAATCCAGTCAAAACCGATTCGAGCCTGTCTGAGCCGGTGTGGTCCGGTTTGATCCGGTCTAATCAGGTCAAAACCGGTTTGAGGCGGTGAAAACCGGTTTTATCTGGTCTGGAGTGGTTTCAGCCAGTCAAAACCTGTTTGAGACGGTCAAAACCAGATTGAGCCTGTCAAAACCGGTTTGAACCGGTCTGGTATGGTTTGAGCTGGTCAAATCCGGTTTGAGCCGGTCTGGCCCGGTTTTAGCCTGTCTGGGCCAGTCTGGTCCGGTTTCATACGTTTTCAGCCAGTGTGGGCCTGTCTGGTTCGCTTTCAACCTGTGTGAGCCAGTCTGGTCACGTTTGATCTGGTGTCATCCGGTCAAAACCGGTTTGAGCCGTTCTGGTACGGTTTGAGCCGGTATGGTCTGGTTTGAGCCAGTCAAAACCGGCTCAGGCCGGTCAAAACCAGTTTGAGCCGGTCTGGTCCGGTTTGAGCCTCTCAAATCCGGGTAGTGGCCCGGTGTAAGCCGGTCAGGTCGGGTCTCCTCCGGTTTCCTCCGACTTCAGCTGTTCTGGGCCGGTCTTGTGCGGTTTCATCTGGTTTGAGCCATTCCTGTCCGATTTTATCCTGTCTCATCCCGTCAAAACCGCTATGAGCCAGTCTGGTGTGGTTTGAGCCGGTCAAAACGGGTTTGAGCCGGTCTGGTCTGGTTTGAGGCGGTCTGGTCTGGTTTGAGCCGGTCAAAATCGGCTCAGGTCGGTCAAAACCGGTGTTAGCCAGTCAAAACAATTTTCAGCCGGTCTTGTGTAGTTTCAGCAGGTCAAAACCGGTTTGAGCCGGTCAACACCGGTTTGAGCCGGTCTGCTCTGGTTTGAGATGGTCTAATCAGGTCAAAACCGGTTTGAGCCGGTCTGATCTGGTTGAAGCCAGCCAAAACCGATTCGAGCTTGTCTGAGCCGGTCTGGTCCGGTTTGATCCGGTCTAATCAGGTCAAAACCGGTTTGAGCCGGTGAAAACCGGTTTTAGCCGGTCTGG
>NW_027328306.1:0-36823 GCF_047675955.1 Chlorocebus sabaeus | reverse complement strand
GTTGTAACTCTGTGAGATCAATTAACAGAACGCAAGGCATTTTCTCAGAGAGGTTCTTTTCAGTTTTTATCTTAGCATATTTCCTTTTTCACCATAGCCCTCTATGGATTTCCAAATATCACTTTGCAAATTCCACAAGAACAGTCTTAGTGAACGGCTTCTTGAGGGAAAAGCTGTAACGCAGTGAGATGAATTAACAGAACACAAAGCAGTTTCTCATAAAGCTTCTTTCCAGTTTTTAACAGAAGATATTTCCTTTTTCACCTTAGCCCTCTCTGGGCTTCCGAATATCACTTTGCAAATTCCACAACAGTCTTAGTGAAAGGCTTCTTGAGAGGAAAGCTATAACTCTGTGAGATGAATTAACAGAACCCAAAGCCGTTTCTCATAAAGCTTCTTTTCAGTTTTTATCTTAGGATATTTCCTTTTTCACCTTAGCCCTCCATGGGCTTCCAAATATCACTTTTTAAATTCCACAAAAACAGTCTTAGGGAAAGGCTTCTTGAGGGCAAAGCTGTAACTCTCTGAGATGAATTAACAGAACACAAAGCCGTTTCTCAGAAAGCTTCTTTCCAGTTTTTAACGGAATTGATTTCCTTTTTCACCTTAGCCCTCTATGGGCTTCCAAATATTACTTTGCAAATTCCACAAGAACAGGCTTAGCAAAAGGCTTTTGAGGGGAAAGCTGTAACTCTGTGAGATGAATTAAGAGAACACAAAGCCGTTTCTCAGAAAGCTTCTTTCCAGTTTTTAACGGAATTGATTTCCTTTTTCACCTTAGCCCTCTATGGGCTTCCAAATATTACTTTGCAAATTCCACAAGAACAGGCTTAGCAAAAGGCTTTTGAGGGGAAAGCTGTAACTCTGTGAGATGAATTAAGAGAACACAAAGCCGTTTCTCAGAAAGCTTCTTTCCAGTTTTTAACGGAAGATATTTCCTTTCTCACCATAGCCCTCTATGGGCTTCCAAATATCACTTTTTAAATTCCACAAGAACAGTCTTAGCGAAAGGCTTCTTGTTTGGAATGTTGTAACTCTGTGAGATGAATTAACAGAACACAAAGAAGTTTCTCAGAAAGCTCCTTTCCAGTTTTTAACTGAAGATATTTCCTTTTTCACTTTAGCCTTCTATGGGCCTCCAAATATCACTTTTTAAATTCCACAAGAACAGTCTAAGCGAAAGAATACTTGAGAGGAAAGCTATAACTCTCTGAGATGAATTAACAGAACACAAAGCAATTTATCAAAAATCTTTTTTTTCAGTTTTTATCTTAGGATATTTCCTTTTTCACCTTAGCCCTCTATGGGTTTCCAAATATCACTTTTGAAATTCCACAAGAACAGTCTTAGAGAAAGGCTTTTGAGGGGAAAGCAGTAACTCTATGAGATGAATTAACAGAACACAAAGCATTTTCTCAGAAAGCTTCTTTCCAGTTCTTAACTGAATATATTTCCTTTTTCTCCATAGCCCTCTATGGGCTTCGAAATATCACTTTGCAAATTCCACAAGAACAGTCTTAGCGAAAGGCTTCTTGAGGTGAAAGCTGTAACTCTGTGAGATGAACTGATAAAACACAATGCAGTTTCTCAAAAAACGTCTTTCCAGTTTTTATCTGAAGATATTTAGTTTTTCACCATAGCCCTCTATGGGCTTCCAAATATCAATTTGCAAATTCCACAAGAACAGCCTTAGCGAAAGGCTTCTTGAGGGGAAAGCTGTAACTCTGTGAGATGAATTAATAGAATACAAAGCAGTTTCTCAGAAAGATTCTTTCCACTTTTTAACTGAAGATATTTCCTTTTTCACCATAGCCCTCTAAGGACTTCCAAATATCATTTTGCAAATTCCAAAGAACAGTCTTAGCGAAATGCTTCTTGAGGGGAAAGCTGTAACTCTGTGAGATGAATTAAAAGAACACAAAGCCGTTTCGCAGAAAGCTTCTTTCCAGTTTTTAACGGAAGAGATTTACTTTTTCACCATAGCCCTCTATGGGCTTCCAAATATCACTTTGCAAATCCCACAAGAACAGTCTTAGCAAAAGGGTTCTTGAGGGGAATGCTGTAACTCTGTGAGATGAAATAAGAGAACACACATCCGTTTCTCAGAAAGCTTCTTTCCACTTTTTAACTAAAGTGATTTCCTTTTTCAGCATAGCCCTCTATGGGCTTCCAAATATCACTTTGCCAATTACACAATAACTTTCTTAGCGAAAGGCTTCCTGAGGGGAAAGGTGTAACTCTGTGAGATGAATTAACAGAACCCAAAGCAGTTTCTCAAAAACCTTCTTTCCAGTTTTTAACTGAAGTTATTTTCTTTTTCACCGTAGCCCTCTATGGACTTCCAAATATTACTTTGCAAATTTCGCAAGAACAGTCGTAGCAAAAAGGTTCTTGATAGGAACGCTATAACACTGTGAGATGAATTAACAGAACACAAAACAGTTTCTCAGAAAGATTCTTTCCAGTTTTTAACTGAAGATATTTTCTTTTTGACCATAACCCTCTATGGGCATCCAAATATCATTTTGCATGTTCCACAAGAACAGTCTTAGCCAAAGGTTTCTTGAGGGGAAAGCTGTAACTCTCTGAGGTGAATTAACAGAACACAAAGCAGTTTCTCAGAAAGCTTCTTTTCAGTTTTTATCTTAGGATATTGCTTTTTCACCATATCCCTTCATGGGCTTCCAAATATCACTTTGCAAATTCCACAAAAACAGTGTTAGCGAAAGGCTTCTTGAGGGGAAAGTTGCAACTCTGTGAGATGTATTAACAGAACCGAAAGCAGTTTCTCAGAAATCTTCTTTCCAGTTTTCTACTGAAGATATTTCCTTTTTTACCGTAGCCCTCTATGGGCTTCCAAATATCACTTTGCAAATTCCACAAGAACTGTCTCAGGGAAAGGCTTCTTGAGGGGAGAGCTGTAATTCTGTGAGATGAATTAAGAGAACACAAAGCAGTTTCTCAGAAAACTTCTTTCCAGTTTTTAACGGAAGAAATTTCCCTTTTCACCATAGCCCACTATGGGCTTCCAAATATTACTTTGCAACTTTCACAAGAACAGTCTTAGCGAAAGGCTTCTTGAGAAAGGCTTCTTGAGGGGAAAGCTGTAACTCTCTGAATTGAATTCACAGAACACAAAGCAGTTTCTCAGAAAGCTTCTTTTCAGGTTTTATATTAGGATAATTCCTTTTTCACCATAGCCCTCTATGGGCTTCCAAATATCACTTTGCAAAATCCACAAGAACAGTCTTAGCGAAAGGCTTCTTGAGGAGAAAGTTGTAACTCTGTGAGATGAATTAATAGAACACAAAGCAGTTTCTCAGAAAGCTTCTTTCAAGTAGTTAACTCAAGATATTTCCTTTTTGACCATAGCCCTCTACGGGCTTCGAAATATCACTTACCAAATTCCACAAGAGCAACCTTAGTGAAAGACTTCTTGAGGAGAACGCTGTAATTCTGTGAGATGAATTAACAGAACACAAAGCAGTTTCTCAGAAAGCTTCTTTCCAGTTTTTATCTGAAGATGTTTCCTTTTTCACCGTAGCCCTCTATGGCTTCCAAATATCACTTTGCAAATATCACAAGAACAGTCTTCATGAAAGGTTTCTTGAGGGGAAAACTGTAACTCTGGAGATGAATTAACAGATCACAAAGCAGTTTCTCAGAAAGCTTCTTTTCGGTTTTTATCTTAGGATATTTCCATTTTCACCATAGCCCTCTATGGGCTTCTAAATATCACTTTGCAAATTCCACAAGAACAGTCCTAGCGAAATGCTTCTTGAGGAGAAAGCTTTAACTCTGTGAGTTGAATTAACAGAACACAAAGCTGTTTCTCAGAAAGCTTCTTTTCAGTTTTTATCCCAGGATATTTCCTTTTTCACCATAGCCCTCTATGGGCTTCCATATATCACTTTGAAAATTCCACAGGAGTAGTCTTAGTGAACGGCTTCTTGAAGGGAAAGCTGAAACTCTGTGAGATGAATTATCAGAGCATGAAGCAGTTTCTCTGAAAGATTCTTTCCAGTTTTTAACTTAAGCTATTTCCTTTTTCAATATAGACCTATAAGGGCTTCGAAATATCACCTTGCAAATTCCACAGAAACAGACTTAATGAATGACTTCTTGAGGGGAAAGCTATAACTCTGTGAGATGAATTAAGAGAACACAATACAGTTTCTCAGAAAGCTTCTTTTCGATTTTTATCTTAGGATATTTCCCTTTCCGCCACAACCCTCTATCGGCTTGCAATATCACTTTCCAAATTCCACAAGAACAGTCTCAGTGAATGGCTTCTTGACGGGAAAGCTGTAACTGTGTGAGATGAATTAACAGTTCACAAATCAGTTTCTCAGAAAGCTTCTTTTCAGTTTTTATCTTAGAACATATCCTTTTTCACCATAGCCCTCTATGGGCTTCCAAATACCACAAGAACAGACTTAGCGAAAGGCTTCTTCAGGGGAAAGCTGTAACTCTGTGAGATGAATTAACAGAACACAAAGCAGATTCTAGGAAAGATTCTTTCCAGTTTTTTACAGAAGATATTTCAGTTTTCACCGTAGCCCTCTAAGGGCTTTCAAATATCACTTTGCAAATTCCAAAACAACAGTCTTAGCGAAAGGCTTCTTGAGGGTACAGCTGTGACTCTGTGAGATGAATTAACTGAACACAAAGTAGTTTCTCAGAAAGCTTCTTTCCAGTTTTAAACAGAAGGTATTTCCTTTCTCACCATAGCCCTCTATAGGCTTCCAAATATCACTTTGCAAATTCCACAAGAACAGCCTTAGCGGAAGGCTTCCTGAGGGGAAAGCTGTAACTCTGTGAGATCAATTAACAGAACGCAAAGCAGTTTCTCAGAAAGCTTCTTTTCCATTTTTATCTTAGCATATTTCCTTTTTCACCATAGCCCTCTACGTGCTTCCAAATATCACTTAGCAAATTCCACAAGAACAGCCTTAGCGAAAGGCTTCTTGAGCAGAACGCTGTAACTCTGTGAGATGAATTAACAGAACACAAAGCAGTTTCTCAGAAAGCTTCTTTCCACTTTGTAACTGAAGTTGTTTCGTTTTTCACCATAGCCTCCTATGGGCTCCCAAATATCACTATGCAATTTCCACAAGAACAGTCTCAGCGAAAGGACTCTTGAGGGGAAAGCTGTAACTCTGTGAGATGAATTAACAGAACACAAAGCAGTTTCTCAGAAAGCTTCTTTTCAGTTTTTATCTTAGGATATTTCCTTTTTTCATAGCCCTCTAAGGGCTTCTAAATATCACTTTGCAAATTTCACAAGAGCAGTCTTAGCGAAAGGCTTCTCCAGGGGAAAGCTGTAACTCTGAGAGATGAATTAACAGAACGCAAAGGAGTTTCTCAGAAAGCTTCTTTCCAGTTGTTAACTGCAGATATTTCCTTCTTTACCATAGCCCTCTATAGGCTTCCAAATATCACTTTGCAAATTCCACAAGAACAGCCTTAGCGAAAGGCTTCTTGAGGGAAAAGCTGTAACTCCGTGAGATCAATTAACAGAACACAAGGCAGTTTCTCAGAAAGCTTCTTTTCAGTTTCTATGTTAGGATATTTCCTTTTTCACCATAACCCTCTACGGGTTTCCAAATATCACTTTGCAAATTCCACAAGAACAATCTTACCGAAAGGCTTCTTGGGGTGAAATCTATAACTCTGTGAGATGAATTAACAGAACACAAAGCAGTTTCTCAGAAAGCTTCTTTCCAGTTTTTCATGGAAGACAGTTACTTTTTCAACATAGCCCTCTACTTGCTTCAAAATATCACTCTGCTAATTCTACCAGAACAGTCTTTGTGAAAGACTTCTTGAGGGGAAAGTTGTAACACTGTGTGATCAATTAACGGAAAACAAACCAGTCACTCAGAACGTTTCTTTCCAGTTTTTAACGTAAGTTATTTCCTTTTTCACCATAGTCCTCTATGGACTTCCAAATATCACTTTGGAAATCCCACAAGAAAAGTCTTAACAAAAGGCTTCATGAGGGGAAACTGTAACTCTGTAAGATGATTTAACAGAACACAAAGCAGTTTCTCAGAAAGCTTCTTTCCAGTTTGTAACCGAACATATTTCGTTTTTCACCATAGCCCCCTATGGGCTTCCAAATATCACTTTGAATATTCCACCGGAACAGTCTTAGCGAAAGGCTTCTTGAGGGGAAAGCGGTAACTCTGTGAGATGAATTAACAGAACACAAAGCAGTTTCTCTGAAAGCTTCTTTCCGGTTTTTAACGAAAGAGATTTCCTTTTTCACCATAGCCCTCTGTGGACTTCCAAATATCACTTTGCCAATCCCACAAGAACAGTCTTAGCGAATGGCTTCATGAGGGGAAAACTGTAACTCTGTAAGATGATTTAACAGAACACAAAGCAGTGTCTCAGAAAGCTTCTTTTCGGTTTTTATCTTAGGATATATCCCTTTTCGCCATAACCCTCTATCGGCTTCCAATATCACTTTGCAAATTCCACAAGGACAGTCTCAGTGAACGGCTTCTTGACGGGAAAGCTGTAACTGTGTGAGATGAATTAACGAACAAAGCAGTTTCTCAGAAAGCTTCTTTTCAGTTTTTATTTTAGGACAATTTCTTTTTCACCATAGCCCTATATGGGCTTCCAAATATCACTTTGCAAATTCCACAAGAACAGAGTTAGCGAAAGGCTTCTTCAGGGGAAAGCTGTAACTCTGTGAGATGAATTAACAGAACACAAAGCAGTTTCTCAGAAAGCTTCTTTCCAGTTTTTTACTGAAGATATTTCAGTTTTCACCATAGCCCTCAAAGGGCTTCCAAATATCACTTTGCAAATTCCAAAGCAACAGTCTTAGCGAAAGGATTCTTGAGGGGAAAGCTGTAACTCTTTGAGATGAATTAACAGAACACAATCAGTTTCTCAGAAATCTTCTTTTCAGTTTTTATCTTAGGATATTTCCTTTTTCCCATAGCCTTATAAGGGCTTCGAAATATCACTTTGCAAATTTCACAAAAACAGTCTTAGCGAAAGGCTTTTTGAGGGCACAGCTGTGACTCTGTGAGATGAATTAGCAGAACACAAAGCAGTTTATCAGAAAGCTTCTTTCCAGTTTTTAACTGAAGGTATTTCCTTTCTCACCATACCCCTCTATAGGCTTCCAAATATCAAATTGCAAATTCCACAAGATCAGCTTTAGCAGAAGGCTTCTTGAGGGGAAAGTTGTAACTCTGTGAGATCAATTAACAGAACGCAAGGCATTTTCTCAGAGAGGTTCTTTTCAGTTTTTATCTTAGCATATTTCCTTTTTCACCATAGCCCTCTATGGATTTCCAAATATCACTTTGCAAATTCCACAAGAACAGTCTTAGTGAACGGCTTCTTGAGGGAAAAGCTGTAACGCAGTGAGATGAATTAACAGAACACAAAGCAGTTTCTCATAAAGCTTCTTTCCAGTTTTTAACAGAAGATATTTCCTTTTTCACCTTAGCCCTCTCTGGGCTTCCGAATATCACTTTGCAAATTCCACAACAGTCTTAGTGAAAGGCTTCTTGAGAGGAAAGCTATAACTCTGTGAGATGAATTAACAGAACCCAAAGCAGTTTCTCATAAAGCTTCTTTTCAGTTTTTATCTTAGGATATTTCCTTTTTCACCTTAGCCCTCCATGGGCTTCCAAATATCACTTTTTAAATTCCACAAAAACAGTCTTAGGGAAAGGCTTCTTGAGGGCAAAGCTGTAACTCTCTGAGATGAATTAACAGAACACAAAGCCGTTTCTCAGAAAGCTTCTTTCCAGTTTTTAACGGAATTGATTTCCTTTTTCACCTTAGCCCTCTATGGGCTTCCAAATATTACTTTGCAAATTCCACAAGAACAGGCTTAGCAAAAGGCTTTTGAGGGGAAAGCTGTAACTCTGTGAGATGAATTAAGAGAACACAAAGCCGTTTCTCAGAAAGCTTCTTTCCAGTTTTTAACGGAATTGATTTCCTTTTTCACCTTAGCCCTCTATGGGCTTCCAAATATTACTTTGCAAATTCCACAAGAACAGGCTTAGCAAAAGGCTTTTGAGGGGAAAGCTGTAACTCTGTGAGATGAATTAAGAGAACACAAAGCCGTTTCTCAGAAAGCTTCTTTCCAGTTTTTAACGGAAGATATTTCCTTTCTCACCATAGCCCTCTATGGGCTTCCAAATATCACTTTTTAAATTCCACAAGAACAGTCTTAGCGAAAGGCTTCTTGTTTGGAATGTTGTAACTCTGTGAGATGAATTAACAGAACACAAAGAAGTTTCTCAGAAAGCTCCTTTCCAGTTTTTAACTGAAGATATTTCCTTTTTCACTTTAGCCTTCTATGGGCCTCCAAATATCACTTTTTAAATTCCACAAGAACAGTCTAAGCGAAAGAATACTTGAGAGGAAAGCTATAACTCTCTGAGATGAATTAACAGAACACAAAGCAATTTATCAAAAATCTTTTTTTTCAGTTTTTATCTTAGGATATTTCCTTTTTCACCTTAGCCCTCTATGGGTTTCCAAATATCACTTTTGAAATTCCACAAGAACAGTCTTAGAGAAAGGCTTTTGAGGGGAAAGCAGTAACTCTATGAGATGAATTAACAGAACACAAAGCATTTTCTCAGAAAGCTTCTTTCCAGTTCTTAACTGAATATATTTCCTTTTTCTCCATAGCCCTCTATGGGCTTCGAAATATCACTTTGCAAATTCCACAAGAACAGTCTTAGCGAAAGGCTTCTTGAGGTGAAAGCTGTAACTCTGTGAGATGAACTGATAAAACACAATGCAGTTTCTCAAAAAACGTCTTTCCAGTTTTTATCTGAAGATATTTAGTTTTTCACCATAGCCCTCTATGGGCTTCCAAATATCAATTTGCAAATTCCACAAGAACAGCCTTAGCGAAAGGCTTCTTGAGGGGAAAGCTGTAACTCTGTGAGATGAATTAATAGAATACAAAGCAGTTTCTCAGAAAGATTCTTTCCACTTTTTAACTGAAGATATTTCCTTTTTCACCATAGCCCTCTAAGGACTTCCAAATATCATTTTGCAAATTCCAAAGAACAGTCTTAGCGAAATGCTTCTTGAGGGGAAAGCTGTAACTCTGTGAGATGAATTAAAAGAACACAAAGCCGTTTCGCAGAAAGCTTCTTTCCAGTTTTTAACGGAAGAGATTTACTTTTTCACCATAGCCCTCTATGGGCTTCCAAATATCACTTTGCAAATCCCACAAGAACAGTCTTAGCAAAAGGGTTCTTGAGGGGAATGCTGTAACTCTGTGAGATGAAATAAGAGAACACACATCCGTTTCTCAGAAAGCTTCTTTCCACTTTTTAACTAAAGTGATTTCCTTTTTCAGCATAGCCCTCTATGGGCTTCCAAATATCACTTTGCCAATTACACAATAACTTTCTTAGCGAAAGGCTTCCTGAGGGGAAAGGTGTAACTCTGTGAGATGAATTAACAGAACCCAAAGCAGTTTCTCAAAAACCTTCTTTCCAGTTTTTAACTGAAGTTATTTTCTTTTTCACCGTAGCCCTCTATGGACTTCCAAATATTACTTTGCAAATTTCGCAAGAACAGTCGTAGCAAAAAGGTTCTTGATAGGAACGCTATAACACTGTGAGATGAATTAACAGAACACAAAACAGTTTCTCAGAAAGATTCTTTCCAGTTTTTAACTGAAGATATTTTCTTTTTGACCATAACCCTCTATGGGCATCCAAATATCATTTTGCATGTTCCACAAGAACAGTCTTAGCCAAAGGTTTCTTGAGGGGAAAGCTGTAACTCTCTGAGGTGAATTAACAGAACACAAAGCAGTTTCTCAGAAAGCTTCTTTTCAGTTTTTATCTTAGGATATTGCTTTTTCACCATATCCCTTCATGGGCTTCCAAATATCACTTTGCAAATTCCACAAAAACAGTGTTAGCGAAAGGCTTCTTGAGGGGAAAGTTGCAACTCTGTGAGATGTATTAACAGAACCGAAAGCAGTTTCTCAGAAATCTTCTTTCCAGTTTTCTACTGAAGATATTTCCTTTTTTACCGTAGCCCTCTATGGGCTTCCAAATATCACTTTGCAAATTCCACAAGAACTGTCTCAGGGAAAGGCTTCTTGAGGGGAGAGCTGTAATTCTGTGAGATGAATTAAGAGAACACAAAGCAGTTTCTCAGAAAACTTCTTTCCAGTTTTTAACGGAAGAAATTTCCCTTTTCACCATAGCCCACTATGGGCTTCCAAATATTACTTTGCAACTTTCACAAGAACAGTCTTAGCGAAAGGCTTCTTGAGAAAGGCTTCTTGAGGGGAAAGCTGTAACTCTCTGAATTGAATTCACAGAACACAAAGCAGTTTCTCAGAAAGCTTCTTTTCAGGTTTTATATTAGGATAATTCCTTTTTCACCATAGCCCTCTATGGGCTTCCAAATATCACTTTGCAAAATCCACAAGAACAGTCTTAGCGAAAGGCTTCTTGAGGAGAAAGTTGTAACTCTGTGAGATGAATTAATAGAACACAAAGCAGTTTCTCAGAAAGCTTCTTTCAAGTAGTTAACTCAAGATATTTCCTTTTTGACCATAGCCCTCTACGGGCTTCGAAATATCACTTACCAAATTCCACAAGAGCAACCTTAGTGAAAGACTTCTTGAGGAGAACGCTGTAATTCTGTGAGATGAATTAACAGAACACAAAGCAGTTTCTCAGAAAGCTTCTTTCCAGTTTTTATCTGAAGATGTTTCCTTTTTCACCGTAGCCCTCTATGGCTTCCAAATATCACTTTGCAAATATCACAAGAACAGTCTTCATGAAAGGTTTCTTGAGGGGAAAACTGTAACTCTGGAGATGAATTAACAGATCACAAAGCAGTTTCTCAGAAAGCTTCTTTTCGGTTTTTATCTTAGGATATTTCCATTTTCACCATAGCCCTCTATGGGCTTCTAAATATCACTTTGCAAATTCCACAAGAACAGTCCTAGCGAAATGCTTCTTGAGGAGAAAGCTTTAACTCTGTGAGTTGAATTAACAGAACACAAAGCTGTTTCTCAGAAAGCTTCTTTTCAGTTTTTATCCCAGGATATTTCCTTTTTCACCATAGCCCTCTATGGGCTTCCATATATCACTTTGAAAATTCCACAGGAGTAGTCTTAGT
This sequence comes from Chlorocebus sabaeus, assembly GCF_047675955.1. NCBI lineage: Eukaryota > Metazoa > Chordata > Mammalia > Primates > Cercopithecidae > Chlorocebus > Chlorocebus sabaeus. The sequence continues at coordinate 25,678 of NW_027328306.1, read as the reverse complement.
GAACGGCTTCTTGAAGGGAAAGCTGAAACTCTGTGAGATGAATTATCAGAGCATGAAGCAGTTTCTCTGAAAGATTCTTTCCAGTTTTTAACTTAAGCTATTTCCTTTTTCAATATAGACCTATAAGGGCTTCGAAATATCACCTTGCAAATTCCACAGAAACAGACTTAATGAATGACTTCTTGAGGGGAAAGCTATAACTCTGTGAGATGAATTAAGAGAACACAATACAGTTTCTCAGAAAGCTTCTTTTCGATTTTTATCTTAGGATATTTCCCTTTCCGCCACAACCCTCTATCGGCTTGCAATATCACTTTCCAAATTCCACAAGAACAGTCTCAGTGAATGGCTTCTTGACGGGAAAGCTGTAACTGTGTGAGATGAATTAACAGTTCACAAATCAGTTTCTCAGAAAGCTTCTTTTCAGTTTTTATCTTAGAACATATCCTTTTTCACCATAGCCCTCTATGGGCTTCCAAATACCACAAGAACAGACTTAGCGAAAGGCTTCTTCAGGGGAAAGCTGTAACTCTGTGAGATGAATTAACAGAACACAAAGCAGATTCTAGGAAAGATTCTTTCCAGTTTTTTACAGAAGATATTTCAGTTTTCACCGTAGCCCTCTAAGGGCTTTCAAATATCACTTTGCAAATTCCAAAACAACAGTCTTAGCGAAAGGCTTCTTGAGGGTACAGCTGTGACTCTGTGAGATGAATTAACTGAACACAAAGTAGTTTCTCAGAAAGCTTCTTTCCAGTTTTAAACAGAAGGTATTTCCTTTCTCACCATAGCCCTCTATAGGCTTCCAAATATCACTTTGCAAATTCCACAAGAACAGCCTTAGCGGAAGGCTTCCTGAGGGGAAAGCTGTAACTCTGTGAGATCAATTAACAGAACGCAAAGCAGTTTCTCAGAAAGCTTCTTTTCCATTTTTATCTTAGCATATTTCCTTTTTCACCATAGCCCTCTACGTGCTTCCAAATATCACTTAGCAAATTCCACAAGAACAGCCTTAGCGAAAGGCTTCTTGAGCAGAACGCTGTAACTCTGTGAGATGAATTAACAGAACACAAAGCAGTTTCTCAGAAAGCTTCTTTCCACTTTGTAACTGAAGTTGTTTCGTTTTTCACCATAGCCTCCTATGGGCTCCCAAATATCACTATGCAATTTCCACAAGAACAGTCTCAGCGAAAGGACTCTTGAGGGGAAAGCTGTAACTCTGTGAGATGAATTAACAGAACACAAAGCAGTTTCTCAGAAAGCTTCTTTTCAGTTTTTATCTTAGGATATTTCCTTTTTTCATAGCCCTCTAAGGGCTTCTAAATATCACTTTGCAAATTTCACAAGAGCAGTCTTAGCGAAAGGCTTCTCCAGGGGAAAGCTGTAACTCTGAGAGATGAATTAACAGAACGCAAAGGAGTTTCTCAGAAAGCTTCTTTCCAGTTGTTAACTGCAGATATTTCCTTCTTTACCATAGCCCTCTATAGGCTTCCAAATATCACTTTGCAAATTCCACAAGAACAGCCTTAGCGAAAGGCTTCTTGAGGGAAAAGCTGTAACTCCGTGAGATCAATTAACAGAACACAAGGCAGTTTCTCAGAAAGCTTCTTTTCAGTTTCTATGTTAGGATATTTCCTTTTTCACCATAACCCTCTACGGGTTTCCAAATATCACTTTGCAAATTCCACAAGAACAATCTTACCGAAAGGCTTCTTGGGGTGAAATCTATAACTCTGTGAGATGAATTAACAGAACACAAAGCAGTTTCTCAGAAAGCTTCTTTCCAGTTTTTCATGGAAGACAGTTACTTTTTCAACATAGCCCTCTACTTGCTTCAAAATATCACTCTGCTAATTCTACCAGAACAGTCTTTGTGAAAGACTTCTTGAGGGGAAAGTTGTAACACTGTGTGATCAATTAACGGAAAACAAACCAGTCACTCAGAACGTTTCTTTCCAGTTTTTAACGTAAGTTATTTCCTTTTTCACCATAGTCCTCTATGGACTTCCAAATATCACTTTGGAAATCCCACAAGAAAAGTCTTAACAAAAGGCTTCATGAGGGGAAACTGTAACTCTGTAAGATGATTTAACAGAACACAAAGCAGTTTCTCAGAAAGCTTCTTTCCAGTTTGTAACCGAACATATTTCGTTTTTCACCATAGCCCCCTATGGGCTTCCAAATATCACTTTGAATATTCCACCGGAACAGTCTTAGCGAAAGGCTTCTTGAGGGGAAAGCGGTAACTCTGTGAGATGAATTAACAGAACACAAAGCAGTTTCTCTGAAAGCTTCTTTCCGGTTTTTAACGAAAGAGATTTCCTTTTTCACCATAGCCCTCTGTGGACTTCCAAATATCACTTTGCCAATCCCACAAGAACAGTCTTAGCGAATGGCTTCATGAGGGGAAAACTGTAACTCTGTAAGATGATTTAACAGAACACAAAGCAGTGTCTCAGAAAGCTTCTTTTCGGTTTTTATCTTAGGATATATCCCTTTTCGCCATAACCCTCTATCGGCTTCCAATATCACTTTGCAAATTCCACAAGGACAGTCTCAGTGAACGGCTTCTTGACGGGAAAGCTGTAACTGTGTGAGATGAATTAACGAACAAAGCAGTTTCTCAGAAAGCTTCTTTTCAGTTTTTATTTTAGGACAATTTCTTTTTCACCATAGCCCTATATGGGCTTCCAAATATCACTTTGCAAATTCCACAAGAACAGAGTTAGCGAAAGGCTTCTTCAGGGGAAAGCTGTAACTCTGTGAGATGAATTAACAGAACACAAAGCAGTTTCTCAGAAAGCTTCTTTCCAGTTTTTTACTGAAGATATTTCAGTTTTCACCATAGCCCTCAAAGGGCTTCCAAATATCACTTTGCAAATTCCAAAGCAACAGTCTTAGCGAAAGGATTCTTGAGGGGAAAGCTGTAAATCTTTGAGATGAATTAACAGAACACAATCAGTTTCTCAGAAATCTTCTTTTCAGTTTTTATCTTAGGATATTTCCTTTTTCCCATAGCCTTATAAGGGCTTCGAAATATCACTTTGCAAATTTCACAAAAACAGTCTTAGCGAAAGGCTTTTTGAGGGCACAGCTGTGACTCTGTGAGATGAATTAGCAGAACACAAAGCAGTTTATCAGAAAGCTTCTTTCCAGTTTTTAACTGAAGGTATTTCCTTTCTCACCATACCCCTCTATAGGCTTCCAAATATCAAATTGCAAATTCCACAAGATCAGCTTTAGCAGAAGGCTTCTTGAGGGGAAAGTTGTAACTCTGTGAGATCAATTAACAGAACGCAAGGCATTTTCTCAGAGAGGTTCTTTTCAGTTTTTATCTTAGCATATTTCCTTTTTCACCATAGCCCTCTATGGATTTCCAAATATCACTTTGCAAATTCCACAAGAACAGTCTTAGTGAACGGCTTCTTGAGGGAAAAGCTGTAACGCAGTGAGATGAATTAACAGAACACAAAGCAGTTTCTCATAAAGCTTCTTTCCAGTTTTTAACAGAAGATATTTCCTTTTTCACCTTAGCCCTCTCTGGGCTTCCGAATATCACTTTGCAAATTCCACAACAGTCTTAGTGAAAGGCTTCTTGAGAGGAAAGCTATAACTCTGTGAGATGAATTAACAGAACCCAAAGCAGTTTCTCATAAAGCTTCTTTTCAGTTTTTATCTTAGGATATTTCCTTTTTCACCTTAGCCCTCCATGGGCTTCCAAATATCACTTTTTAAATTCCACAAAAACAGTCTTAGGGAAAGGCTTCTTGAGGGCAAAGCTGTAACTCTCTGAGATGAATTAACAGAACACAAAGCCGTTTCTCAGAAAGCTTCTTTCCAGTTTTTAACGGAATTGATTTCCTTTTTCACCTTAGCCCTCTATGGGCTTCCAAATATTACTTTGCAAATTCCACAAGAACAGGCTTAGCAAAAGGCTTTTGAGGGGAAAGCTGTAACTCTGTGAGATGAATTAAGAGAACACAAAGCCGTTTCTCAGAAAGCTTCTTTCCAGTTTTTAACGGAATTGATTTCCTTTTTCACCTTAGCCCTCTATGGGCTTCCAAATATTACTTTGCAAATTCCACAAGAACAGGCTTAGCAAAAGGCTTTTGAGGGGAAAGCTGTAACTCTGTGAGATGAATTAAGAGAACACAAAGCCGTTTCTCAGAAAGCTTCTTTCCAGTTTTTAACGGAAGATATTTCCTTTCTCACCATAGCCCTCTATGGGCTTCCAAATATCACTTTTTAAATTCCACAAGAACAGTCTTAGCGAAAGGCTTCTTGTTTGGAATGTTGTAACTCTGTGAGATGAATTAACAGAACACAAAGAAGTTTCTCAGAAAGCTCCTTTCCAGTTTTTAACTGAAGATATTTCCTTTTTCACTTTAGCCTTCTATGGGCCTCCAAATATCACTTTTTAAATTCCACAAGAACAGTCTAAGCGAAAGAATACTTGAGAGGAAAGCTATAACTCTCTGAGATGAATTAACAGAACACAAAGCAATTTATCAAAAATCTTTTTTTTCAGTTTTTATCTTAGGATATTTCCTTTTTCACCTTAGCCCTCTATGGGTTTCCAAATATCACTTTTGAAATTCCACAAGAACAGTCTTAGAGAAAGGCTTTTGAGGGGAAAGCAGTAACTCTATGAGATGAATTAACAGAACACAAAGCATTTTCTCAGAAAGCTTCTTTCCAGTTCTTAACTGAATATATTTCCTTTTTCTCCATAGCCCTCTATGGGCTTCGAAATATCACTTTGCAAATTCCACAAGAACAGTCTTAGCGAAAGGCTTCTTGAGGTGAAAGCTGTAACTCTGTGAGATGAACTGATAAAACACAATGCAGTTTCTCAAAAAACGTCTTTCCAGTTTTTATCTGAAGATATTTAGTTTTTCACCATAGCCCTCTATGGGCTTCCAAATATCAATTTGCAAATTCCACAAGAACAGCCTTAGCGAAAGGCTTCTTGAGGGGAAAGCTGTAACTCTGTGAGATGAATTAATAGAATACAAAGCAGTTTCTCAGAAAGATTCTTTCCACTTTTTAACTGAAGATATTTCCTTTTTCACCATAGCCCTCTAAGGACTTCCAAATATCATTTTGCAAATTCCAAAGAACAGTCTTAGCGAAATGCTTCTTGAGGGGAAAGCTGTAACTCTGTGAGATGAATTAAAAGAACACAAAGCCGTTTCGCAGAAAGCTTCTTTCCAGTTTTTAACGGAAGAGATTTACTTTTTCACCATAGCCCTCTATGGGCTTCCAAATATCACTTTGCAAATCCCACAAGAACAGTCTTAGCAAAAGGGTTCTTGAGGGGAATGCTGTAACTCTGTGAGATGAAATAAGAGAACACACATCCGTTTCTCAGAAAGCTTCTTTCCACTTTTTAACTAAAGTGATTTCCTTTTTCAGCATAGCCCTCTATGGGCTTCCAAATATCACTTTGCCAATTACACAATAACTTTCGTAGCGAAAGGCTTCCTGAGGGGAAAGGTGTAACTCTGTGAGATGAATTAACAGAACCCAAAGCAGTTTCTCAAAAACCTTCTTTCCAGTTTTTAACTGAAGTTATTTTCTTTTTCACCGTAGCCCTCTATGGACTTCCAAATATTACTTTGCAAATTTCGCAAGAACAGTCGTAGCAAAAAGGTTCTTGATAGGAACGCTATAACACTGTGAGATGAATTAACAGAACACAAAACAGTTTCTCAGAAAGATTCTTTCCAGTTTTTAACTGAAGATATTTTCTTTTTGACCATAACCCTCTATGGGCATCCAAATATCATTTTGCATGTTCCACAAGAACAGTCTTAGCCAAAGGTTTCTTGAGGGGAAAGCTGTAACTCTCTGAGGTGAATTAACAGAACACAAAGCAGTTTCTCAGAAAGCTTCTTTTCAGTTTTTATCTTAGGATATTGCTTTTTCACCATATCCCTTCATGGGCTTCCAAATATCACTTTGCAAATTCCACAAAAACAGTGTTAGCGAAAGGCTTCTTGAGGGGAAAGTTGCAACTCTGTGAGATGTATTAACAGAACCGAAAGCAGTTTCTCAGAAATCTTCTTTCCAGTTTTCTACTGAAGATATTTCCTTTTTTACCGTAGCCCTCTATGGGCTTCCAAATATCACTTTGCAAATTCCACAAGAACTGTCTCAGGGAAAGGCTTCTTGAGGGGAGAGCTGTAATTCTGTGAGATGAATTAAGAGAACACAAAGCAGTTTCTCAGAAAACTTCTTTCCAGTTTTTAACGGAAGAAATTTCCCTTTTCACCATAGCCCACTATGGGCTTCCAAATATTACTTTGCAACTTTCACAAGAACAGTCTTAGCGAAAGGCTTCTTGAGAAAGGCTTCTTGAGGGGAAAGCTGTAACTCTCTGAATTGAATTCACAGAACACAAAGCAGTTTCTCAGAAAGCTTCTTTTCAGGTTTTATATTAGGATAATTCCTTTTTCACCATAGCCCTCTATGGGCTTCCAAATATCACTTTGCAAAATCCACAAGAACAGTCTTAGCGAAAGGCTTCTTGAGGAGAAAGTTGTAACTCTGTGAGATGAATTAATAGAACACAAAGCAGTTTCTCAGAAAGCTTCTTTCAAGTAGTTAACTCAAGATATTTCCTTTTTGACCATAGCCCTCTACGGGCTTCGAAATATCACTTACCAAATTCCACAAGAGCAACCTTAGTGAAAGACTTCTTGAGGAGAACGCTGTAATTCTGTGAGATGAATTAACAGAACACAAAGCAGTTTCTCAGAAAGCTTCTTTCCAGTTTTTATCTGAAGATGTTTCCTTTTTCACCGTAGCCCTCTATGGCTTCCAAATATCACTTTGCAAATATCACAAGAACAGTCTTCATGAAAGGTTTCTTGAGGGGAAAACTGTAACTCTGGAGATGAATTAACAGATCACAAAGCAGTTTCTCAGAAAGCTTCTTTTCGGTTTTTATCTTAGGATATTTCCATTTTCACCATAGCCCTCTATGGGCTTCTAAATATCACTTTGCAAATTCCACAAGAACAGTCCTAGTGAAATGCTTCTTGAGGAGAAAGCTTTAACTCTGTGAGTTGAATTAACAGAACACAAAGCTGTTTCTCAGAAAGCTTCTTTTCAGTTTTTATCCCAGGATATTTCCTTTTTCACCATAGCCCTCTATGGGCTTCCATATATCACTTTGAAAATTCCACAGGAGTAGTCTTAGTGAACGGCTTCTTGAAGGGAAAGCTGAAACTCTGTGAGATGAATTATCAGAGCATGAAGCAGTTTCTCTGAAAGATTCTTTCCAGTTTTTAACTTAAGCTATTTCCTTTTTCAATATAGACCTATAAGGGCTTCGAAATATCACCTTGCAAATTCCACAGAAACAGACTTAATGAATGACTTCTTGAGGGGAAAGCTATAACTCTGTGAGATGAATTAAGAGAACACAATACAGTTTCTCAGAAAGCTTCTTTTCGATTTTTATCTTAGGATATTTCCCTTTCCGCCACAACCCTCTATCGGCTTGCAATATCACTTTCCAAATTCCACAAGAACAGTCTCAGTGAATGGCTTCTTGACGGGAAAGCTGTAACTGTGTGAGATGAATTAACAGTTCACAAATCAGTTTCTCAGAAAGCTTCTTTTCAGTTTTTATCTTAGAACATATCCTTTTTCACCATAGCCCTCTATGGGCTTCCAAATACCACAAGAACAGACTTAGCGAAAGGCTTCTTCAGGGGAAAGCTGTAACTCTGTGAGATGAATTAACAGAACACAAAGCAGATTCTAGGAAAGATTCTTTCCAGTTTTTTACAGAAGATATTTCAGTTTTCACCGTAGCCCTCTAAGGGCTTTCAAATATCACTTTGCAAATTCCAAAACAACAGTCTTAGCGAAAGGCTTCTTGAGGGTACAGCTGTGACTCTGTGAGATGAATTAACTGAACACAAAGTAGTTTCTCAGAAAGCTTCTTTCCAGTTTTAAACAGAAGGTATTTCCTTTCTCACCATAGCCCTCTATAGGCTTCCAAATATCACTTTGCAAATTCCACAAGAACAGCCTTAGCGGAAGGCTTCCTGAGGGGAAAGCTGTAACTCTGTGAGATCAATTAACAGAACGCAAAGCAGTTTCTCAGAAAGCTTCTTTTCCATTTTTATCTTAGCATATTTCCTTTTTCACCATAGCCCTCTACGTGCTTCCAAATATCACTTAGCAAATTCCACAAGAACAGCCTTAGCGAAAGGCTTCTTGAGCAGAACGCTGTAACTCTGTGAGATGAATTAACAGAACACAAAGCAGTTTCTCAGAAAGCTTCTTTCCACTTTGTAACTGAAGTTGTTTCGTTTTTCACCATAGCCTCCTATGGGCTCCCAAATATCACTATGCAATTTCCACAAGAACAGTCTCAGCGAAAGGACTCTTGAGGGGAAAGCTGTAACTCTGTGAGATGAATTAACAGAACACAAAGCAGTTTCTCAGAAAGCTTCTTTTCAGTTTTTATCTTAGGATATTTCCTTTTTTCATAGCCCTCTAAGGGCTTCTAAATATCACTTTGCAAATTTCACAAGAGCAGTCTTAGCGAAAGGCTTCTCCAGGGGAAAGCTGTAACTCTGAGAGATGAATTAACAGAACGCAAAGGAGTTTCTCAGAAAGCTTCTTTCCAGTTGTTAACTGCAGATATTTCCTTCTTTACCATAGCCCTCTATAGGCTTCCAAATATCACTTTGCAAATTCCACAAGAACAGCCTTAGCGAAAGGCTTCTTGAGGGAAAAGCTGTAACTCCGTGAGATCAATTAACAGAACACAAGGCAGTTTCTCAGAAAGCTTCTTTTCAGTTTCTATGTTAGGATATTTCCTTTTTCACCATAACCCTCTACGGGTTTCCAAATATCACTTTGCAAATTCCACAAGAACAATCTTACCGAAAGGCTTCTTGGGGTGAAATCTATAACTCTGTGAGATGAATTAACAGAACACAAAGCAGTTTCTCAGAAAGCTTCTTTCCAGTTTTTCATGGAAGACAGTTACTTTTTCAACATAGCCCTCTACTTGCTTCAAAATATCACTCTGCTAATTCTACCAGAACAGTCTTTGTGAAAGACTTCTTGAGGGGAAAGTTGTAACCCTGTGTGATCAATTAACGGAAAACAAACCAGTCACTCAGAACGTTTCTTTCCAGTTTTTAACGTAAGTTATTTCCTTTTTCACCATAGTCCTCTATGGACTTCCAAATATCACTTTGGAAATCCCACAAGAAAAGTCTTAACAAAAGGCTTCATGAGGGGAAACTGTAACTCTGTAAGATGATTTAACAGAACACAAAGCAGTTTCTCAGAAAGCTTCTTTCCAGTTTGTAACCGAACATATTTCGTTTTTCACCATAGCCCCCTATGGGCTTCCAAATATCACTTTGAATATTCCACCGGAACAGTCTTAGCGAAAGGCTTCTTGAGGGGAAAGCGGTAACTCTGTGAGATGAATTAACAGAACACAAAGCAGTTTCTCTGAAAGCTTCTTTCCGGTTTTTAACGAAAGAGATTTCCTTTTTCACCATAGCCCTCTGTGGACTTCCAAATATCACTTTGCCAATCCCACAAGAACAGTCTTAGCGAATGGCTTCATGAGGGGAAAACTGTAACTCTGTAAGATGATTTAACAGAACACAAAGCAGTGTCTCAGAAAGCTTCTTTTCGGTTTTTATCTTAGGATATATCCCTTTTCGCCATAACCCTCTATCGGCTTCCAATATCACTTTGCAAATTCCACAAGGACAGTCTCAGTGAACGGCTTCTTGACGGGAAAGCTGTAACTGTGTGAGATGAATTAACGAACAAAGCAGTTTCTCAGAAAGCTTCTTTTCAGTTTTTATTTTAGGACAATTTCTTTTTCACCATAGCCCTATATGGGCTTCCAAATATCACTTTGCAAATTCCACAAGAACAGAGTTAGCGAAAGGCTTCTTCAGGGGAAAGCTGTAACTCTGTGAGATGAATTAACAGAACACAAAGCAGTTTCTCAGAAAGCTTCTTTCCAGTTTTTTACTGAAGATATTTCAGTTTTCACCATAGCCCTCAAAGGGCTTCCAAATATCACTTTGCAAATTCCAAAGCAACAGTCTTAGCGAAAGGATTCTTGAGGGGAAAGCTGTAAATCTTTGAGATGAATTAACAGAACACAATCAGTTTCTCAGAAATCTTCTTTTCAGTTTTTATCTTAGGATATTTCCTTTTTCCCATAGCCTTATAAGGGCTTCGAAATATCACTTTGCAAATTTCACAAAAACAGTCTTAGCGAAAGGCTTTTTGAGGGGACAGCTGTGACTCTGTGAGATGAATTAGCAGAACACAAAGCAGTTTATCAGAAAGCTTCTTTCCAGTTTTTAACTGAAGGTATTTCCTTTCTCACCATACCCCTCTATAGGCTTCCAAATATCAAATTGCAAATTCCACAAGATCAGCTTTAGCAGAAGGCTTCTTGAGGGGAAAGTTGTAACTCTGTGAGATCAATTAACAGAACGCAAGGCATTTTCTCAGAGAGGTTCTTTTCAGTTTTTATCTTAGCATATTTCCTTTTTCACCATAGCCCTCTATGGATTTCCAAATATCACTTTGCAAATTCCACAAGAACAGTCTTAGTGAACGGCTTCTTGAGGGAAAAGCTGTAACGCAGTGAGATGAATTAACAGAACACAAAGCAGTTTCTCATAAAGCTTCTTTCCAGTTTTTAACAGAAGATATTTCCTTTTTCACCTTAGCCCTCTCTGGGCTTCCGAATATCACTTTGCAAATTCCACAACAGTCTTAGTGAAAGGCTTCTTGAGAGGAAAGCTATAACTCTGTGAGATGAATTAACAGAACCCAAAGCCGTTTCTCATAAAGCTTCTTTTCAGTTTTTATCTTAGGATATTTCCTTTTTCACCTTAGCCCTCCATGGGCTTCCAAATATCACTTTTTAAATTCCACAGAAACAGTCTTAGGGAAAGGCTTCTTGAGGGCAAAGCTGTAACTCTCTGAGATGAATTAACAGAACACAAAGCCGTTTCTCAGAAAGCTTCTTTCCAGTTTTTAACGGAATTGATTTCCTTTTTCACCTTAGCCCTCTATGGGCTTCCAAATATTACTTTGCAAATTCCACAAGAACAGGCTTAGCAAAAGGCTTTTGAGGGGAAAGCTGTAACTCTGTGAGATGAATTAAGAGAACACAAAGCCGTTTCTCAGAAAGCTTCTTTCCAGTTTTTAACGGAATTGATTTCCTTTTTCACCTTAGCCCTCTATGGGCTTCCAAATATTACTTTGCAAATTCCACAAGAACAGGCTTAGCAAAAGGCTTTTGAGGGGAAAGCTGTAACTCTGTGAGATGAATTAAGAGAACACAAAGCCGTTTCTCAGAAAGCTTCTTTCCAGTTTTTAACGGAAGATATTTCCTTTCTCACCATAGCCCTCTATGGGCTTCCAAATATCACTTTTTAAATTCCACAAGAACAGTCTTAGCGAAAGGCTTCTTGTTTGGAATGTTGTAACTCTGTGAGATGAATTAACAGAACACAAAGAAGTTTCTCAGAAAGCTCCTTTCCAGTTTTTAACTGAAGATATTTCCTTTTTCACTTTAGCCTTCTATGGGCCTCCAAATATCACTTTTTAAATTCCACAAGAACAGTCTAAGCGAAAGAATACTTGAGAGGAAAGCTATAACTCTCTGAGATGAATTAACAGAACACAAAGCAATTTATCAAAAATCTTTTTTTTCAGTTTTTATCTTAGGATATTTCCTTTTTCACCTTAGCCCTCTATGGGTTTCCAAATATCACTTTTGAAATTCCACAAGAACAGTCTTAGAGAAAGGCTTTTGAGGGGAAAGCAGTAACTCTATGAGATGAATTAACAGAACACAAAGCATTTTCTCAGAAAGCTTCTTTCCAGTTCTTAACTGAATATATTTCCTTTTTCTCCATAGCCCTCTATGGGCTTCGAAATATCACTTTGCGAATTCCACAAGAACAGTCTTAGCGAAAGGCTTCTTGAGGTGAAAGCTGTAACTCTGTGAGATGAACTGATAAAACACAATGCAGTTTCTCAAAAAACGTCTTTCCAGTTTTTATCTGAAGATATTTAGTTTTTCACCATAGCCCTCTATGGGCTTCCAAATATCAATTTGCAAATTCCACAAGAACAGCCTTAGCGAAAGGCTTCTTGAGGGGAAAGCTGTAACTCTGTGAGATGAATTAATAGAATACAAAGCAGTTTCTCAGAAAGATTCTTTCCACTTTTTAACTGAAGATATTTCCTTTTTCACCATAGCCCTCTAAGGACTTCCAAATATCATTTTGCAAATTCCAAAGAACAGTCTTAGCGAAATGCTTCTTGAGGGGAAAGCTGTAACTCTGTGAGATGAATTAAAAGAACACAAAGCCGTTTCGCAGAAAGCTTCTTTCCAGTTTTTAACGGAAGAGATTTACTTTTTCACCATAGCCCTCTATGGGCTTCCAAATATCACTTTGCAAATCCCACAAGAACAGTCTTAGCAAAAGGGTTCTTGAGGGGAATGCTGTAACTCTGTGAGATGAAATAAGAGAACACACATCCGTTTCTCAGAAAGCTTCTTTCCACTTTTTAACTAAAGTGATTTCCTTTTTCAGCATAGCCCTCTATGGGCTTCCAAATATCACTTTGCCAATTACACAATAACTTTCTTAGCGAAAGGCTTCCTGAGGGGAAAGGTGTAACTCTGTGAGATGAATTAACAGAACCCAAAGCAGTTTCTCAAAAACCTTCTTTCCAGTTTTTAACTGAAGTTATTTTCTTTTTCACCGTAGCCCTCTATGGACTTCCAAATATTACTTTGCAAATTTCGCAAGAACAGTCGTAGCAAAAAGGTTCTTGATAGGAACGCTATAACACTGTGAGATGAATTAACAGAACACAAAACAGTTTCTCAGAAAGATTCTTTCCAGTTTTTAACTGAAGATATTTTCTTTTTGACCATAACCCTCTATGGGCATCCAAATATCATTTTGCATGTTCCACAAGAACAGTCTTAGCCAAAGGTTTCTTGAGGGGAAAGCTGTAACTCTCTGAGGTGAATTAACAGAACACAAAGCAGTTTCTCAGAAAGCTTCTTTTCAGTTTTTATCTTAGGATATTGCTTTTTCACCATATCCCTTCATGGGCTTCCAAATATCACTTTGCAAATTCCACAAAAACAGTGTTAGCGAAAGGCTTCTTGAGGGGAAAGTTGCAACTCTGTGAGATGTATTAACAGAACCGAAAGCAGTTTCTCAGAAATCTTCTTTCCAGTTTTCTACTGAAGATATTTCCTTTTTTACCGTAGCCCTCTATGGGCTTCCAAATATCACTTTGCAAATTCCACAAGAACTGTCTCAGGGAAAGGCTTCTTGAGGGGAGAGCTGTAATTCTGTGAGATGAATTAAGAGAACACAAAGCAGTTTCTCAGAAAACTTCTTTCCAGTTTTTAACGGAAGAAATTTCCCTTTTCACCATAGCCCACTATGGGCTTCCAAATATTACTTTGCAACTTTCACAAGAACAGTCTTAGCGAAAGGCTTCTTGAGAAAGGCTTCTTGAGGGGAAAGCTGTAACTCTCTGAATTGAATTCACAGAACACAAAGCAGTTTCTCAGAAAGCTTCTTTTCAGGTTTTATATTAGGATAATTCCTTTTTCACCATAGCCCTCTATGGGCTTCCAAATATCACTTTGCAAAATCCACAAGAACAGTCTTAGCGAAAGGCTTCTTGAGGAGAAAGTTGTAACTCTGTGAGATGAATTAATAGAACACAAAGCAGTTTCTCAGAAAGCTTCTTTCAAGTAGTTAACTCAAGATATTTCCTTTTTGACCATAGCCCTCTACGGGCTTCGAAATATCACTTACCAAATTCCACAAGAGCAACCTTAGTGAAAGACTTCTTGAGGAGAACGCTGTAATTCTGTGAGATGAATTAACAGAACACAAAGCAGTTTCTCAGAAAGCTTCTTTCCAGTTTTTATCTGAAGATGTTTCCTTTTTCACCGTAGCCCTCTATGGCTTCCAAATATCACTTTGCAAATATCACAAGAACAGTCTTCATGAAAGGTTTCTTGAGGGGAAAACTGTAACTCTGGAGATGAATTAACAGATCACAAAGCAGTTTCTCAGAAAGCTTCTTTTCGGTTTTTATCTTAGGATATTTCCATTTTCACCATAGCCCTCTATGGGCTTCTAAATATCACTTTGCAAATTCCACAAGAACAGTCCTAGCGAAATGCTTCTTGAGGAGAAAGCTTTAACTCTGTGAGTTGAATTAACAGAACACAAAGCTGTTTCTCAGAAAGCTTCTTTTCAGTTTTTATCCCAGGATATTTCCTTTTTCACCATAGCCCTCTATGGGCTTCCATATATCACTTTGAAAATTCCACAGGAGTAGTCTTAGTGAACGGCTTCTTGAAGGGAAAGCTGAAACTCTGTGAGATGAATTATCAGAGCATGAAGCAGTTTCTCTGAAAGATTCTTTCCAGTTTTTAACTTAAGCTATTTCCTTTTTCAATATAGACCTATAAGGGCTTCGAAATATCACCTTGCAAATTCCACAGAAACAGACTTAATGAATGACTTCTTGAGGGGAAAGCTATAACTCTGTGAGATGAATTAAGAGAACACAATACAGTTTCTCAGAAAGCTTCTTTTCGATTTTTATCTTAGGATATTTCCCTTTCCGCCACAACCCTCTATCGGCTTGCAATATCACTTTCCAAATTCCACAAGAACAGTCTCAGTGAATGGCTTCTTGACGGGAAAGCTGTAACTGTGTGAGATGAATTAACAGTTCACAAATCAGTTTCTCAGAAAGCTTCTTTTCAGTTTTTATCTTAGAACATATCCTTTTTCACCATAGCCCTCTATGGGCTTCCAAATACCACAAGAACAGACTTAGCGAAAGGCTTCTTCAGGGGAAAGCTGTAACTCTGTGAGATGAATTAACAGAACACAAAGCAGATTCTAGGAAAGATTATTTCCAGTTTTTTACAGAAGATATTTCAGTTTTCACCGTAGCCCTCTAAGGGCTTTCAAATATCACTTTGCAAATTCCAAAACAACAGTCTTAGCGAAAGGCTTCTTGAGGGTACAGCTGTGACTCTGTGAGATGAATTAACTGAACACAAAGTAGTTTCTCAGAAAGCTTCTTTCCAGTTTTAAACAGAAGGTATTTCCTTTCTCACCATAGCCCTCTATAGGCTTCCAAATATCACTTTGCAAATTCCACAAGAACAGCCTTAGCGGAAGGCTTCCTGAGGGGAAAGCTGTAACTCTGTGAGATCAATTAACAGAACGCAAAGCAGTTTCTCAGAAAGCTTCTTTTCAATTTTTATCTTAGCATATTTCCTTTTTCACCATAGCCCTCTACGTGCTTCCAAATATCACTTAGCAAATTCCACAAGAACAGCCTTAGCGAAAGGCTTCTTGAGCAGAACGCTGTAACTCTGTGAGATGAATTAACAGAACACAAAGCAGTTTCTCAGAAAGCTTCTTTCCACTTTGTAACTGAAGTTGTTTCGTTTTTCACCATAGCCTCCTATGGGCTCCCAAATATCACTATGCAATTTCCACAAGAACAGTCTCAGCGAAAGGACTCTTGAGGGGAAAGCTGTAACTCTGTGAGATGAATTAACAGAACACAAAGCAGTTTCTCAGAAAGCTTCTTTTCAGTTTTTATCTTAGGATATTTCCTTTTTTCATAGCCCTCTAAGGGCTTCTAAATATCACTTTGCAAATTTCACAAGAGCAGTCTTAGCGAAAGGCTTCTCCAGGGGAAAGCTGTAACTCTGAGAGATGAATTAACAGAACGCAAAGGAGTTTCTCAGAAAGCTTCTTTCCAGTTGTTAACTGCAGATATTTCCTTCTTTACCATAGCCCTCTATAGGCTTCCAAATATCACTTTGCAAATTCCACAAGAACAGCCTTAGCGAAAGGCTTCTTGAGGGAAAAGCTGTAACTCCGTGAGATCAATTAACAGAACACAAGGCAGTTTCTCAGAAAGCTTCTTTTCAGTTTCTATGTTAGGATATTTCCTTTTTCACCATAACCCTCTACGGGTTTCCAAATATCACTTTGCAAATTCCACAAGAACAATCTTACCGAAAGGCTTCTTGGGGTGAAATCTATAACTCTGTGAGATGAATTAACAGAACACAAAGCAGTTTCTCAGAAAGCTTCTTTCCAGTTTTTCATGGAAGACAGTTACTTTTTCAACATAGCCCTCTACTTGCTTCAAAATATCACTCTGCTAATTCTACCAGAACAGTCTTTGTGAAAGACTTCTTGAGGGGAAAGTTGTAACACTGTGTGATCAATTAACGGAAAACAAACCAGTCACTCAGAACGTTTCTTTCCAGTTTTTAACGTAAGTTATTTCCTTTTTCACCATAGTCCTCTATGGACTTCCAAATATCACTTTGGAAATCCCACAAGAAAAGTCTTAACAAAAGGCTTCATGAGGGGAAACTGTAACTCTGTAAGATGATTTAACAGAACACAAAGCAGTTTCTCAGAAAGCTTCTTTCCAGTTTGTAACCGAACATATTTCGTTTTTCACCATAGCCCCCTATGGGCTTCCAAATATCACTTTGAATATTCCACCGGAACAGTCTTAGCGAAAGGTTTCTTGAGGGGAAAGCGGTAACTCTGTGAGATGAATTAACAGAACACAAAGCAGTTTCTCTGAAAGCTTCTTTCCGGTTTTTAACGAAAGAGATTTCCTTTTTCACCATAGCCCTCTGTGGACTTCCAAATATCACTTTGCCAATCCCACAAGAACAGTCTTAGCGAATGGCTTCATGAGGGGAAAACTGTAACTCTGTAAGATGATTTAACAGAACACAAAGCAGTGTCTCAGAAAGCTTCTTTTCGGTTTTTATCTTAGGATATATCCCTTTTCGCCATAACCCTCTATCGGCTTCCAATATCACTTTGCAAATTCCACAAGGACAGTCTCAGTGAACGGCTTCTTGACGGGAAAGCTGTAACTGTGTGAGATGAATTAACGAACAAAGCAGTTTCTCAGAAAGCTTCTTTTCAGTTTTTATTTTAGGACAATTTCTTTTTCACCATAGCCCTATATGGGCTTCCAAATATCACTTTGCAAATTCCACAAGAACAGAGTTAGCGAAAGGCTTCTTCAGGGGAAAGCTGTAACTCTGTGAGATGAATTAACAGAACACAAAGCAGTTTCTCAGAAAGCTTCTTTCCAGTTTTTTACTGAAGATATTTCAGTTTTCACCATAGCCCTCAAAGGGCTTCCAAATATCACTTTGCAAATTCCAAAGCAACAGTCTTAGCGAAAGGATTCTTGAGGGGAAAGCTGTAAATCTTTGAGATGAATTAACAGAACACAATCAGTTTCTCAGAAATCTTCTTTTCAGTTTTTATCTTAGGATATTTCCTTTTTCCCATAGCCTTATAAGGGCTTCGAAATATCACTTTGCAAATTTCACAAAAACAGTCTTAGCGAAAGGCTTTTTGAGGGCACAGCTGTGACTCTGTGAGATGAATTAGCAGAACACAAAGCAGTTTATCAGAAAGCTTCTTTCCAGTTTTTAACTGAAGGTATTTCCTTTCTCACCATACCCCTCTATAGGCTTCCAAATATCAAATTGCAAATTCCACAAGATCAGCTTTAGCAGAAGGCTTCTTGAGGGGAAAGTTGTAACTCTGTGAGATCAATTAACAGAACGCAAGGCATTTTCTCAGAGAGGTTCTTTTCAGTTTTTATCTTAGCATATTTCCTTTTTCACCATAGCCCTCTATGGATTTCCAAATATCACTTTGCAAATTCCACAAGAACAGTCTTAGTGAACGGCTTCTTGAGGGAAAAGCTGTAACGCAGTGAGATGAATTAACAGAACACAAAGCAGTTTCTCATAAAGCTTCTTTCCAGTTTTTAACAGAAGATATTTCCTTTTTCACCTTAGCCCTCTCTGGGCTTCCGAATATCACTTTGCAAATTCCACAACAGTCTTAGTGAAAGGCTTCTTGAGAGGAAAGCTATAACTCTGTGAGATGAATTAACAGAACCCAAAGCCGTTTCTCATAAAGCTTCTTTTCAGTTTTTATCTTAGGATATTTCCTTTTTCACCTTAGCCCTCCATGGGCTTCCAAATATCACTTTTTAAATTCCACAGAAACAGTCTTAGGGAAAGGCTTCTTGAGGGCAAAGCTGTAACTCTCTGAGATGAATTAACAGAACACAAAGCCGTTTCTCAGAAAGCTTCTTTCCAGTTTTTAACGGAATTGATTTCCTTTTTCACCTTAGCCCTCTATGGGCTTCCAAATATTACTTTGCAAATTCCACAAGAACAGGCTTAGCAAAAGGCTTTTGAGGGGAAAGCTGTAACTCTGTGAGATGAATTAAGAGAACACAAAGCCGTTTCTCAGAAAGCTTCTTTCCAGTTTTTAACGGAATTGATTTCCTTTTTCACCTTAGCCCTCTATGGGCTTCCAAATATTACTTTGCAAATTCCACAAGAACAGGCTTAGCAAAAGGCTTTTGAGGGGAAAGCTGTAACTCTGTGAGATGAATTAAGAGAACACAAAGCCGTTTCTCAGAAAGCTTCTTTCCAGTTTTTAACGGAAGATATTTCCTTTCTCACCATAGCCCTCTATGGGCTTCCAAATATCACTTTTTAAATTCCACAAGAACAGTCTTAGCGAAAGGCTTCTTGTTTGGAATGTTGTAACTCTGTGAGATGAATTAACAGAACACAAAGAAGTTTCTCAGAAAGCTCCTTTCCAGTTTTTAACTGAAGATATTTCCTTTTTCACTTTAGCCTTCTATGGGCCTCCAAATATCACTTTTTAAATTCCACAAGAACAGTCTAAGCGAAAGAATACTTGAGAGGAAAGCTATAACTCTCTGAGATGAATTAACAGAACACAAAGCAATTTATCAAAAATCTTTTTTTTCAGTTTTTATCTTAGGATATTTCCTTTTTCACCTTAGCCCTCTATGGGTTTCCAAATATCACTTTTGAAATTCCACAAGAACAGTCTTAGAGAAAGGCTTTTGAGGGGAAAGCAGTAACTCTATGAGATGAATTAACAGAACACAAAGCATTTTCTCAGAAAGCTTCTTTCCAGTTCTTAACTGAATATATTTCCTTTTTCTCCATAGCCCTCTATGGGCTTCGAAATATCACTTTGCGAATTCCACAAGAACAGTCTTAGCGAAAGGCTTCTTGAGGTGAAAGCTGTAACTCTGTGAGATGAACTGATAAAACACAATGCAGTTTCTCAAAAAACGTCTTTCCAGTTTTTATCTGAAGATATTTAGTTTTTCACCATAGCCCTCTATGGGCTTCCAAATATCAATTTGCAAATTCCACAAGAACAGCCTTAGCGAAAGGCTTCTTGAGGGGAAAGCTGTAACTCTGTGAGATGAATTAATAGAATACAAAGCAGTTTCTCAGAAAGATTCTTTCCACTTTTTAACTGAAGATATTTCCTTTTTCACCATAGCCCTCTAAGGACTTCCAAATATCATTTTGCAAATTCCAAAGAACAGTCTTAGCGAAATGCTTCTTGAGGGGAAAGCTGTAACTCTGTGAGATGAATTAAAAGAACACAAAGCCGTTTCGCAGAAAGCTTCTTTCCAGTTTTTAACGGAAGAGATTTACTTTTTCACCATAGCCCTCTATGGGCTTCCAAATATCACTTTGCAAATCCCACAAGAACAGTCTTAGCAAAAGGGTTCTTGAGGGGAATGCTGTAACTCTGTGAGATGAAATAAGAGAACACACATCCGTTTCTCAGAAAGCTTCTTTCCACTTTTTAACTAAAGTGATTTCCTTTTTCAGCATAGCCCTCTATGGGCTTCCAAATATCACTTTGCCAATTACACAATAACTTTCTTAGCGAAAGGCTTCCTGAGGGGAAAGGTGTAACTCTGTGAGATGAATTAACAGAACCCAAAGCAGTTTCTCAAAAACCTTCTTTCCAGTTTTTAACTGAAGTTATTTTCTTTTTCACCGTAGCCCTCTATGGACTTCCAAATATTACTTTGCAAATTTCGCAAGAACAGTCGTAGCAAAAAGGTTCTTGATAGGAACGCTATAACACTGTGAGATGAATTAACAGAACACAAAACAGTTTCTCAGAAAGATTCTTTCCAGTTTTTAACTGAAGATATTTTCTTTTTGACCATAACCCTCTATGGGCATCCAAATATCATTTTGCATGTTCCACAAGAACAGTCTTAGCCAAAGGTTTCTTGAGGGGAAAGCTGTAACTCTCTGAGGTGAATTAACAGAACACAAAGCAGTTTCTCAGAAAGCTTCTTTTCAGTTTTTATCTTAGGATATTGCTTTTTCACCATATCCCTTCATGGGCTTCCAAATATCACTTTGCAAATTCCACAAAAACAGTGTTAGCGAAAGGCTTCTTGAGGGGAAAGTTGCAACTCTGTGAGATGTATTAACAGAACCGAAAGCAGTTTCTCAGAAATCTTCTTTCCAGTTTTCTACTGAAGATATTTCCTTTTTTACCGTAGCCCTCTATGGGCTTCCAAATATCACTTTGCAAATTCCACAAGAACTGTCTCAGGGAAAGGCTTCTTGAGGGGAGAGCTGTAATTCTGTGAGATGAATTAAGAGAACACAAAGCAGTTTCTCAGAAAACTTCTTTCCAGTTTTTAACGGAAGAAATTTCCCTTTTCACCATAGCCCACTATGGGCTTCCAAATATTACTTTGCAACTTTCACAAGAACAGTCTTAGCGAAAGGCTTCTTGAGAAAGGCTTCTTGAGGGGAAAGCTGTAACTCTCTGAATTGAATTCACAGAACACAAAGCAGTTTCTCAGAAAGCTTCTTTTCAGGTTTTATATTAGGATAATTCCTTTTTCACCATAGCCCTCTATGGGCTTCCAAATATCACTTTGCAAAATCCACAAGAACAGTCTTAGCGAAAGGCTTCTTGAGGAGAAAGTTGTAACTCTGTGAGATGAATTAATAGAACACAAAGCAGTTTCTCAGAAAGCTTCTTTCAAGTAGTTAACTCAAGATATTTCCTTTTTGACCATAGCCCTCTACGGGCTTCGAAATATCACTTACCAAATTCCACAAGAGCAACCTTAGTGAAAGACTTCTTGAGGAGAACGCTGTAATTCTGTGAGATGAATTAACAGAACACAAAGCAGTTTCTCAGAAAGCTTCTTTCCAGTTTTTATCTGAAGATGTTTCCTTTTTCACCGTAGCCCTCTATGGCTTCCAAATATCACTTTGCAAATATCACAAGAACAGTCTTCATGAAAGGTTTCTTGAGGGGAAAACTGTAACTCTGGAGATGAATTAACAGATCACAAAGCAGTTTCTCAGAAAGCTTCTTTTCGGTTTTTATCTTAGGATATTTCCATTTTCACCATAGCCCTCTATGGGCTTCTAAATATCACTTTGCAAATTCCACAAGAACAGTCCTAGCGAAATGCTTCTTGAGGAGAAAGCTTTAACTCTGTGAGTTGAATTAACAGAACACAAAGCTGTTTCTCAGAAAGCTTCTTTTCAGTTTTTATCCCAGGATATTTCCTTTTTCACCATAGCCCTCTATGGGCTTCCATATATCACTTTGAAAATTCCACAGGAGTAGTCTTAGTGAACGGCTTCTTGAAGGGAAAGCTGAAACTCTGTGAGATGAATTATCAGAGCATGAAGCAGTTTCTCTGAAAGATTCTTTCCAGTTTTTAACTTAAGCTATTTCCTTTTTCAATATAGACCTATAAGGGCTTCGAAATATCACCTTGCAAATTCCACAGAAACAGACTTAATGAATGACTTCTTGAGGGGAAAGCTATAACTCTGTGAGATGAATTAAGAGAACACAATACAGTTTCTCAGAAAGCTTCTTTTCGATTTTTATCTTAGGATATTTCCCTTTCCGCCACAACCCTCTATCGGCTTGCAATATCACTTTCCAAATTCCACAAGAACAGTCTCAGTGAATGGCTTCTTGACGGGAAAGCTGTAACTGTGTGAGATGAATTAACAGTTCACAAATCAGTTTCTCAGAAAGCTTCTTTTCAGTTTTTATCTTAGAACATATCCTTTTTCACCATAGCCCTCTATGGGCTTCCAAATACCACAAGAACAGACTTAGCGAAAGGCTTCTTCAGGGGAAAGCTGTAACTCTGTGAGATGAATTAACAGAACACAAAGCAGATTCTAGGAAAGATTCTTTCCAGTTTTTTACAGAAGATATTTCAGTTTTCACCGTAGCCCTCTAAGGGCTTTCAAATATCACTTTGCAAATTCCAAAACAACAGTCTTAGCGAAAGGCTTCTTGAGGGTACAGCTGTGACTCTGTGAGATGAATTAACTGAACACAAAGTAGTTTCTCAGAAAGCTTCTTTCCAGTTTTAAACAGAAGGTATTTCCTTTCTCACCATAGCCCTCTATAGGCTTCCAAATATCACTTTGCAAATTCCACAAGAACAGCCTTAGCGGAAGGCTTCCTGAGGGGAAAGCTGTAACTCTGTGAGATCAATTAACAGAACGCAAAGCAGTTTCTCAGAAAGCTTCTTTTCCATTTTTATCTTAGCATATTTCCTTTTTCACCATAGCCCTCTACGTGCTTCCAAATATCACTTAGCAAATTCCACAAGAACAGCCTTAGCGAAAGGCTTCTTGAGCAGAACGCTGTAACTCTGTGAGATGAATTAACAGAACACAAAGCAGTTTCTCAGAAAGCTTCTTTCCACTTTGTAACTGAAGTTGTTTCGTTTTTCACCATAGCCTCCTATGGGCTCCCAAATATCACTATGCAATTTCCACAAGAACAGTCTCAGCGAAAGGACTCTTGAGGGGAAAGCTGTAACTCTGTGAGATGAATTAACAGAACACAAAGCAGTTTCTCAGAAAGCTTCTTTTCAGTTTTTATCTTAGGATATTTCCTTTTTTCATAGCCCTCTAAGGGCTTCTAAATATCACTTTGCAAATTTCACAAGAGCAGTCTTAGCGAAAGGCTTCTCCAGGGGAAAGCTGTAACTCTGAGAGATGAATTAACAGAACGCAAAGGAGTTTCTCAGAAAGCTTCTTTCCAGTTGTTAACTGCAGATATTTCCTTCTTTACCATAGCCCTCTATAGGCTTCCAAATATCACTTTGCAAATTCCACAAGAACAGCCTTAGCGAAAGGCTTCTTGAGGGAAAAGCTGTAACTCCGTGAGATCAATTAACAGAACACAAGGCAGTTTCTCAGAAAGCTTCTTTTCAGTTTCTATGTTAGGATATTTCCTTTTTCACCATAACCCTCTACGGGTTTCCAAATATCACTTTGCAAATTCCACAAGAACAATCTTACCGAAAGGCTTCTTGGGGTGAAATCTATAACTCTGTGAGATGAATTAACAGAACACAAAGCAGTTTCTCAGAAAGCTTCTTTCCAGTTTTTCATGGAAGACAGTTACTTTTTCAACATAGCCCTCTACTTGCTTCAAAATATCACTCTGCTAATTCTACCAGAACAGTCTTTGTGAAAGACTTCTTGAGGGGAAAGTTGTAACACTGTGTGATCAATTAACGGAAAACAAACCAGTCACTCAGAACGTTTCTTTCCAGTTTTTAACGTAAGTTATTTCCTTTTTCACCATAGTCCTCTATGGACTTCCAAATATCACTTTGGAAATCCCACAAGAAAAGTCTTAACAAAAGGCTTCATGAGGGGAAACTGTAACTCTGTAAGATGATTTAACAGAACACAAAGCAGTTTCTCAGAAAGCTTCTTTCCAGTTTGTAACCGAACATATTTCGTTTTTCACCATAGCCCCCTATGGGCTTCCAAATATCACTTTGAATATTCCACCGGAACAGTCTTAGCGAAAGGTTTCTTGAGGGGAAAGCGGTAACTCTGTGAGATGAATTAACAGAACACAAAGCAGTTTCTCTGAAAGCTTCTTTCCGGTTTTTAACGAAAGAGATTTCCTTTTTCACCATAGCCCTCTGTGGACTTCCAAATATCACTTTGCCAATCCCACAAGAACAGTCTTAGCGAATGGCTTCATGAGGGGAAAACTGTAACTCTGTAAGATGATTTAACAGAACACAAAGCAGTGTCTCAGAAAGCTTCTTTTCGGTTTTTATCTTAGGATATATCCCTTTTCGCCATAACCCTCTATCGGCTTCCAATATCACTTTGCAAATTCCACAAGGACAGTCTCAGTGAACGGCTTCTTGACGGGAAAGCTGTAACTGTGTGAGATGAATTAACGAACAAAGCAGTTTCTCAGAAAGCTTCTTTTCAGTTTTTATTTTAGGACAATTTCTTTTTCACCATAGCCCTATATGGGCTTCCAAATATCACTTTGCAAATTCCACAAGAACAGAGTTAGCGAAAGGCTTCTTCAGGGGAAAGCTGTAACTCTGTGAGATGAATTAACAGAACACAAAGCAGTTTCTCAGAAAGCTTCTTTCCAGTTTTTTACTGAAGATATTTCAGTTTTCACCATAGCCCTCAAAGGGCTTCCAAATATCACTTTGCAAATTCCAAAGCAACAGTCTTAGCGAAAGGATTCTTGAGGGGAAAGCTGTAAATCTTTGAGATGAATTAACAGAACACAATCAGTTTCTCAGAAATCTTCTTTTCAGTTTTTATCTTAGGATATTTCCTTTTTCCCATAGCCTTATAAGGGCTTCGAAATATCACTTTGCAAATTTCACAAAAACAGTCTTAGCGAAAGGCTTTTTGAGGGCACAGCTGTGACTCTGTGAGATGAATTAGCAGAACACAAAGCAGTTTATCAGAAAGCTTCTTTCCAGTTTTTAACTGAAGGTATTTCCTTTCTCACCATACCCCTCTATAGGCTTCCAAATATCAAATTGCAAATTCCACAAGATCAGCTTTAGCAGAAGGCTTCTTGAGGGGAAAGTTGTAACTCTGTGAGATCAATTAACAGAACGCAAGGCATTTTCTCAGAGAGGTTCTTTTCAGTTTTTATCTTAGCATATTTCCTTTTTCACCATAGCCCTCTATGGATTTCCAAATATCACTTTGCAAATTCCACAAGAACAGTCTTAGTGAACGGCTTCTTGAGGGAAAAGCTGTAACGCAGTGAGATGAATTAACAGAACACAAAGCAGTTTCTCATAAAGCTTCTTTCCAGTTTTTAACAGAAGATATTTCCTTTTTCACCTTAGCCCTCTCTGGGCTTCCGAATATCACTTTGCAAATTCCACAACAGTCTTAGTGAAAGGCTTCTTGAGAGGAAAGCTATAACTCTGTGAGATGAATTAACAGAACCCAAAGCAGTTTCTCATAAAGCTTCTTTTCAGTTTTTATCTTAGGATATTTCCTTTTTCACCTTAGCCCTCCATGGGCTTCCAAATATCACTTTTTAAATTCCACAAAAACAGTCTTAGGGAAAGGCTTCTTGAGGGCAAAGCTGTAACTCTCTGAGATGAATTAACAGAACACAAAGCCGTTTCTCAGAAAGCTTCTTTCCAGTTTTTAACGGAATTGATTTCCTTTTTCACCTTAGCCCTCTATGGGCTTCCAAATATTACTTTGCAAATTCCACAAGAACAGGCTTAGCAAAAGGCTTTTGAGGGGAAAGCTGTAACTCTGTGAGATGAATTAAGAGAACACAAAGCCGTTTCTCAGAAAGCTTCTTTCCAGTTTTTAACGGAATTGATTTCCTTTTTCACCTTAGCCCTCTATGGGCTTCCA
>NW_027328305.1:0-36838 GCF_047675955.1 Chlorocebus sabaeus | reverse complement strand
CTGTTAATTCATCTCACAGATTTACAGCTTTTCCCTCAAGAAGCCTTTCGCTAAGACTGTTCTTGTGGAATGTGCAAGGTGATATTTGGAAGCACATACACTCTTATGTTAAAAAAGGAAATATCTTCAGTTAAAAACTGGAAAGAAGCTTTCTGAGAAACTGCGTTGTGTTCTGCTAATTCATCTCACGAAGTTACAGCTTTCCCCTCCAGAAGCCTTTCGATAAGACTGTTCCTGTGGAATTTCCAAAGTGATATTTTGAAGACCACAGAGGGCTATGTTGAAAAAGGAAATATCTTAGGTTAAAAACTGGAAAGAAGCCTTCTGAGAAACTGCTTTGTGTTCTCTTTATTCATCTCACAGAGTTACAGATTTCCCCAGAGAAGCCCTTCGCTAAGACTGTCCTTGTGGAATCTCCAAATTTATATTTTTAAGCCCTTAGAGGGCTATGGTGAAAAAGGAAATATCTTCCGTTAAAAACTGGAAAGAAGCTTTCCGAGAAACTGCATTGTGTTCTGTTAATTCATCTCACAGAGTTACAGCTTTCCCCTCAAGAAGACTTTCGCTAAGACAGTTCTTGTGGAATCTGCAGAGTGATATTTGGAAGCCCATAGAGGGCTATGGTGAAAAAGGTAATATCTTCAGTTAAAAACTGGAAAGAAGCATTCTGAGAAACTGCTTTGTGTTCTGTTAATTCATCTCACAGAGCTACAGCTTTCCCCTCAAGAAGGCTTTCGCTAAGTCTGTTCTTGTGGAATTTGCAAAGTGATATTTCGAAGCCCATAGAGGGCTATGGTGAAAAAGGAAATATCAAAAGATAAAAATTGCAAAGAATCTTTCTGAGAAACTGCTTTGTGTTCAGTTAATTCATCTCACAGGGTTACTGCTTTCCCCTCAAGAATCCACTCGCTAAGACTGTTCTTGTGGAATTTGCAACGTGATATTTGGGAGTCCATAGAAAGCTACGGTGAAAAAGGGAATATCTTCCGTAAAAAACTGGAAAGAAGCTTTTTGGGAAACTGCTTTGTGTTCCATTAATTCATCTCACAGAGTTACAGCTTTCCCCTCAAGAAGCCTTTCGCTAATACTATTCTTGTGGAATTTGCAAAGTGATATTTGTAAGCACATATATGTCTAGGGTGAAAAAGGAAATATCCTAAGATAAAAACTGAAAAGAAACTTTCTGAGAAACTGCTTTGTGTTCTGTTATTTCATCCCACATAGTTAAATCTTTCCCCTCAAGGAGCCTTTCACTAAGACTGTTCTTGTGGAATTTGCAATGTGATATTTGGAAACACACAGAGGGCTATGCTGAAAACGAAAATATCTTCCGTTCAAAACTGGAAAGAAGCTTTCTGACAAACTGCTTTGTGTTCTGTTAATTCATCTCACGGAGTTACACCTTTCCCCTCAAGAAGCCGCTCGATAACACTGTTCTTATGGAATTTGCAAAGTGATATTTGGAAGCCCTTAAGGGGCTATGGTGAAAAAGGAAATATCTTCCGTTAAAAACTGGAAAGAAGCTTTCTGAGAATCTGCTTTGTATTCTGTTAATTCATCTCACAGAGTTACAGCTTTCCCCTCAAGAATCCTTTCGCTTAGACTGTTCTTGTGGAATTTCCAAAGTGATATTTGGAAGCCTATAGAGGGCTATAGTGAAAAAGGAAATATCTTCCGTTAAAATCTGGAAAGAAGCTTTCTGAGAAACTGCGTTGTGTTCTGTTATTCATCTCACAGAGTTACAGCTTTCCCCACAAGAAGACTTTCGATAAGACTGTTCTTGTGGAATTTGTAAAGTGATATTTGGAAGACCATAGAGGACTATGGTGAAGAAGGAAATATCGTCAGTTAAAAACTGGAAAGTAGATTTCTGAGAAACTGCGTTGTGTTCTGCTACTTCATCTCACAGAGTTACAGCTTTCCCCACAAGAAGACTTTCGATAAGACTGTTCTTGTGGAATTTGCAAAGTGATATTTGGAAGCCCATAGAGGGCTATGGTGAAAAACAAAATATCTTCCGTTAAAAACTGGAATGAAGCCTTCTGAGCAACTGCTTTGTGTTCTCTTAATTCATCTCACAGAGTTACACCTTTTCCCTCAAGAAGTCTTTCGCTAAGAGTGTTCTACTGGAATTTGCAAAGTGATATTTGGAAGCACATAGAGGGCTATGGTGAAAAAGGAAATATCTTCAGTTAAAAACTGGAAAGAAGCTTTGTGAGAAACTGCTTTGTGTTCTCTTAATTCATCTCACAGAGTTACTGCTTTCCCCTCAAGGAGCCTTTCGCTAAGACTGTTCTTATGCAATTTGCGAAGTGATATTTGGAAGGCCATAGAGGTCTATGGTGAAGAAGGAAATATCATCAGTTAAAAACTGGATAGAAGCATTCTGAGAAACTGCGTTGTGTTCTGCTAATTCATCTCACAGAGTTACAGTTTTCCCCTCAAGAAGTCTTTCGATAAGACTGTTCTTGTGGAATTTGCAAAGTGATATTTCGAAGCCCTTAGAGGGCTATGGGGAAAAAGAAAATATCTTCCATTAAAAACTGGAAAGAAGCTTTCTGAGAAACCGCTTTGTGTTCTGTTAATTCATATCACAGAGTTACAGCTTTCCCCTCAAGAAGTCTTTGTCTAAGACTGTTTTTGTGGAATTTGCAAAGTGATATTTAGAAGCCCATAAAGGGCTGTGGTGAAAAAGGAAATATCTTCAGTTAAAAACTGGAAAGAAGCTTTGTGAGAAACTGCTTTGTGTTCTGTTAATTCATCTCACAGAGTTACACGTTTCCCCTCGTGAAGCCTATCGCTAAGACTGTTCTTTTGGAATTTCCAAAGTGACATTAAGAAACCCATAGAGGGCTATGGTGAAAAAGGAAATATCTTCAATTAAAAACTGGAAAGAAGCTTTCTGAGAAACTGCTTTGTGTTCTGTTAATTCATCTCACAGAGTTACAGGTTTCCCCTCCAGAAGCCGTTCAATAAGACTGTTCTTGTGGAATTTGCAAAGTGATATTTGGAAGCCCTTAAGGGGCTATGGTGAAAAAGGAAATATCTTCCTTTAAAAACTGGAAAGAAGCTTTCTGAGAAACTGCTTTGTGTTCTGTTAATTCATCTCACAGACTTACAGCTTTTCCCTCAAGAAGCCTTTCGCTAAGACTGTTCTTGTGGAATTTGCAAAGTGATCTTTGAAAGACCATCGAGGGCATTGGTGAAATGGGAAATATCTTCAGTTTAAACTGGAAAGAAGGTGTCTGAGAAACTGTGTTGTGTTCTGTTAATTTATCTCACAGAGTTACAGCTTTCCCCACAAGAAGACTTTCGATAAGACTGTTCTTGTGGAATTTGTAAAGTGATATTTGGAAGACCACAGAGGACTATGGTGAAGAAGGAAATATCGTCAGTTAAAAACTGGAAGGTAGATTTCTGAGAAACTGCGTTGTGTTCTGCTACTTCATCTCACAGAGTTACAGCTTTCCCCACAAGAAGACTTTCGATAAGACTGTTCTTGTGGAATTTGCAAAGTGATATTTGGAAGCCCATAGAGGGCTATGGTGAAAAACAAAATATCTTCCGTTAAAAACTGGAATGAAGCCTTCAGAGCAACTGCTTTGTGTTCTCTTAATACATCTCACAGAGTTACACCTTTTCCCTCAAGAAGTCTTTCGCTAAGAGTGTTCTAATGGAATTTGCAAAGTGATATTTGGAAGCACATAGAGGGCTATGGTGAAAAAGGAAATATCTTCTGGTAAAAACTGGAAAGAAGCGTTCTGAGAAACTGCTTTGTGTTCTGTTAATTCACCTCACAGAGATAGAGATTTCCCTTCAAGAAGCCTTTGTCTAGGACTCTACTTTTGTAATTTGCAAAGTGATATTTGGAAACCCATAGATGGCTATGGTGAAAAAGGGAATATCTTCAGTTAAAAACTGGAAAGAAGCTTTCTGAGAAACTGTTTTGTGTTCTGTTAATTCATTACACAGAGTTAAAGCTTTCCCCTCTGAAGCTTTCTCTAAGACTGTTCTTGTGGAATTTGCAAAGTGATATCCGTAAGCCCATAGAGGGCTATGGTGAAAAAGGAAATATCTTTCGTTAAAAACTAGAAAGAAGTTTTCTGAGAAACTGCTTTGTGTTCTGTTAATTCATCTCACAGAGTTACAGCTTTCCCTTCAAGAAGACTTTCGATAAGACTGTTCTTGTGGAATTTGCAAAGTAATATTTGGAAGCCCATAGAGGGCTATGGTGAAAAAGGAAATATCTTCCGTTAAAAACTGGAAAGAGGCTTTGTGAGAAACTGCTTTGTGTTCTGTTAATTCATCTCACAGAGTTACAGCTTCCCCCTCAGGAAGCCTTTCACTAAGAATGTTCTTGTGGAATTTGCAAAGTGATATTTGGAAGCCTTTGAGGGCTATGGTGAAAAAGGAAATATCTTCCGATAAAAAATTGAAAGAAGTTTTCTGAGAAACTGCGTTGTGTTCTATTAATTCATCTCACTGACTTACAGCTTTTCCCTCAAGAAGCCTTTCAATAAGACTGTTCTTGGGGAATTTGCAAAGTGATATTTGGAAGCCCACAGAGGGATATGGTGAAAAGGGAAATATCTTCCGTTAAAAACTGGAAAAAAGATTTCTGAGAAACTGCTTTTTGTTCTGTTAATTCATCTCACAGAGGTACAGCTTTCCCCTCAAGAAGCCTTCCACTAAGACGGTTCTTGTGGAATATACAAAGTGATATTTGGAAGCCCATAGAGGGCTATGATGAAAAAGTAAATATCTTCCATTAAAAACTGAAATGAAGCTTTCTGAGAAACTGCTTTGTGTTCTGTTAATTCATCTCACAGAGTTACAGCTTTCCCCTCAAGAAGCCTTTCGATAGGACTATTCTTGTGGAATTTTCAAAGTGATATTTAGAAGCCCATAGAGGGCTATGGTGAAAATGGAAATATCTTCCGTTAAAAACTGGAATGAAGCTTTCTGAGAAACTGCGTTGTGTTCTGTTAATTCATCTCACAGATTTACAGCTTTTCCCTCAAGAAGCCTTTCGCTAAGACTGTTCTTGTGGAATGTGCAAGGTGATATTTGGAAGCACATACACTCTTATGTTAAAAAAGGAAATATCTTCAGTTAAAAACTGGAAAGAAGCTTTCTGAGAAACTGCGTTGTGTTCTGCTAATTCATCTCACGAAGTTACAGCTTTCCCCTCCAGAAGCCTTTCGATAAGACTGTTCCTGTGGAATTTCCAAAGTGATATTTTGAAGACCACAGAGGGCTATGTTGAAAAAGGAAATATCTTAGGTTAAAAACTGGAAAGAAGCCTTCTGAGAAACTGCTTTGTGTTCTCTTTATTCATCTCACAGAGTTACAGATTTCCCCAGAGAAGCCCTTCGCTAAGACTGTCCTTGTGGAATCTCCAAATTTATATTTTTAAGCCCTTAGAGGGCTATGGTGAAAAAGGAAATATCTTCCGTTAAAAACTGGAAAGAAGCTTTCCGAGAAACTGCATTGTGTTCTGTTAATTCATCTCACAGAGTTACAGCTTTCCCCTCAAGAAGACTTTCGCTAAGACAGTTCTTGTGGAATCTGCAGAGTGATATTTGGAAGCCCATAGAGGGCTATGGTGAAAAAGGTAATATCTTCAGTTAAAAACTGGAAAGAAGCATTCTGAGAAACTGCTTTGTGTTCTGTTAATTCATCTCACAGAGCTACAGCTTTCCCCTCAAGAAGGCTTTCGCTAAGTCTGTTCTTGTGGAATTTGCAAAGTGATATTTCGAAGCCCATAGAGGGCTATGGTGAAAAAGGAAATATCAAAAGATAAAAATTGCAAAGAATCTTTCTGAGAAACTGCTTTGTGTTCAGTTAATTCATCTCACAGGGTTACTGCTTTCCCCTCAAGAATCCACTCGCTAAGACTGTTCTTGTGGAATTTGCAACGTGATATTTGGGAGTCCATAGAAAGCTACGGTGAAAAAGGGAATATCTTCCGTAAAAAACTGGAAAGAAGCTTTTTGGGAAACTGCTTTGTGTTCCATTAATTCATCTCACAGAGTTACAGCTTTCCCCTCAAGAAGCCTTTCGCTAATACTATTCTTGTGGAATTTGCAAAGTGATATTTGTAAGCACATATATGTCTAGGGTGAAAAAGGAAATATCCTAAGATAAAAACTGAAAAGAAACTTTCTGAGAAACTGCTTTGTGTTCTGTTATTTCATCCCACATAGTTAAATCTTTCCCCTCAAGGAGCCTTTCACTAAGACTGTTCTTGTGGAATTTGCAATGTGATATTTGGAAACACACAGAGGGCTATGCTGAAAACGAAAATATCTTCCGTTCAAAACTGGAAAGAAGCTTTCTGACAAACTGCTTTGTGTTCTGTTAATTCATCTCACGGAGTTACACCTTTCCCCTCAAGAAGCCGCTCGATAACACTGTTCTTATGGAATTTGCAAAGTGATATTTGGAAGCCCTTAAGGGGCTATGGTGAAAAAGGAAATATCTTCCGTTAAAAACTGGAAAGAAGCTTTCTGAGAATCTGCTTTGTATTCTGTTAATTCATCTCACAGAGTTACAGCTTTCCCCTCAAGAATCCTTTCGCTTAGACTGTTCTTGTGGAATTTCCAAAGTGATATTTGGAAGCCTATAGAGGGCTATAGTGAAAAAGGAAATATCTTCCGTTAAAATCTGGAAAGAAGCTTTCTGAGAAACTGCGTTGTGTTCTGTTATTCATCTCACAGAGTTACAGCTTTCCCCACAAGAAGACTTTCGATAAGACTGTTCTTGTGGAATTTGTAAAGTGATATTTGGAAGACCATAGAGGACTATGGTGAAGAAGGAAATATCGTCAGTTAAAAACTGGAAAGTAGATTTCTGAGAAACTGCGTTGTGTTCTGCTACTTCATCTCACAGAGTTACAGCTTTCCCCACAAGAAGACTTTCGATAAGACTGTTCTTGTGGAATTT
The DNA here is from genome assembly GCF_047675955.1 of Chlorocebus sabaeus. Classification (NCBI taxonomy): domain Eukaryota; kingdom Metazoa; phylum Chordata; class Mammalia; order Primates; family Cercopithecidae; genus Chlorocebus; species Chlorocebus sabaeus. The sequence continues at coordinate 29,893 of NW_027328305.1, read as the reverse complement.
GCAAAGTGATATTTGGAAGCCCATAGAGGGCTATGGTGAAAAACAAAATATCTTCCGTTAAAAACTGGAATGAAGCCTTCTGAGCAACTGCTTTGTGTTCTCTTAATTCATCTCACAGAGTTACACCTTTTCCCTCAAGAAGTCTTTCGCTAAGAGTGTTCTACTGGAATTTGCAAAGTGATATTTGGAAGCACATAGAGGGCTATGGTGAAAAAGGAAATATCTTCAGTTAAAAACTGGAAAGAAGCTTTGTGAGAAACTGCTTTGTGTTCTCTTAATTCATCTCACAGAGTTACTGCTTTCCCCTCAAGGAGCCTTTCGCTAAGACTGTTCTTATGCAATTTGCGAAGTGATATTTGGAAGGCCATAGAGGTCTATGGTGAAGAAGGAAATATCATCAGTTAAAAACTGGATAGAAGCATTCTGAGAAACTGCGTTGTGTTCTGCTAATTCATCTCACAGAGTTACAGTTTTCCCCTCAAGAAGTCTTTCGATAAGACTGTTCTTGTGGAATTTGCAAAGTGATATTTCGAAGCCCTTAGAGGGCTATGGGGAAAAAGAAAATATCTTCCATTAAAAACTGGAAAGAAGCTTTCTGAGAAACCGCTTTGTGTTCTGTTAATTCATATCACAGAGTTACAGCTTTCCCCTCAAGAAGTCTTTGTCTAAGACTGTTTTTGTGGAATTTGCAAAGTGATATTTAGAAGCCCATAAAGGGCTGTGGTGAAAAAGGAAATATCTTCAGTTAAAAACTGGAAAGAAGCTTTGTGAGAAACTGCTTTGTGTTCTGTTAATTCATCTCACAGAGTTACACGTTTCCCCTCGTGAAGCCTATCGCTAAGACTGTTCTTTTGGAATTTCCAAAGTGACATTAAGAAACCCATAGAGGGCTATGGTGAAAAAGGAAATATCTTCAATTAAAAACTGGAAAGAAGCTTTCTGAGAAACTGCTTTGTGTTCTGTTAATTCATCTCACAGAGTTACAGGTTTCCCCTCCAGAAGCCGTTCAATAAGACTGTTCTTGTGGAATTTGCAAAGTGATATTTGGAAGCCCTTAAGGGGCTATGGTGAAAAAGGAAATATCTTCCTTTAAAAACTGGAAAGAAGCTTTCTGAGAAACTGCTTTGTGTTCTGTTAATTCATCTCACAGACTTACAGCTTTTCCCTCAAGAAGCCTTTCGCTAAGACTGTTCTTGTGGAATTTGCAAAGTGATCTTTGAAAGACCATCGAGGGCATTGGTGAAATGGGAAATATCTTCAGTTTAAACTGGAAAGAAGGTGTCTGAGAAACTGTGTTGTGTTCTGTTAATTTATCTCACAGAGTTACAGCTTTCCCCACAAGAAGACTTTCGATAAGACTGTTCTTGTGGAATTTGTAAAGTGATATTTGGAAGACCACAGAGGACTATGGTGAAGAAGGAAATATCGTCAGTTAAAAACTGGAAGGTAGATTTCTGAGAAACTGCGTTGTGTTCTGCTACTTCATCTCACAGAGTTACAGCTTTCCCCACAAGAAGACTTTCGATAAGACTGTTCTTGTGGAATTTGCAAAGTGATATTTGGAAGCCCATAGAGGGCTATGGTGAAAAACAAAATATCTTCCGTTAAAAACTGGAATGAAGCCTTCAGAGCAACTGCTTTGTGTTCTCTTAATACATCTCACAGAGTTACACCTTTTCCCTCAAGAAGTCTTTCGCTAAGAGTGTTCTAATGGAATTTGCAAAGTGATATTTGGAAGCACATAGAGGGCTATGGTGAAAAAGGAAATATCTTCTGGTAAAAACTGGAAAGAAGCGTTCTGAGAAACTGCTTTGTGTTCTGTTAATTCACCTCACAGAGATAGAGATTTCCCTTCAAGAAGCCTTTGTCTAGGACTCTACTTTTGTAATTTGCAAAGTGATATTTGGAAACCCATAGATGGCTATGGTGAAAAAGGGAATATCTTCAGTTAAAAACTGGAAAGAAGCTTTCTGAGAAACTGTTTTGTGTTCTGTTAATTCATTACACAGAGTTAAAGCTTTCCCCTCTGAAGCTTTCTCTAAGACTGTTCTTGTGGAATTTGCAAAGTGATATCCGTAAGCCCATAGAGGGCTATGGTGAAAAAGGAAATATCTTTCGTTAAAAACTAGAAAGAAGTTTTCTGAGAAACTGCTTTGTGTTCTGTTAATTCATCTCACAGAGTTACAGCTTTCCCTTCAAGAAGACTTTCGATAAGACTGTTCTTGTGGAATTTGCAAAGTAATATTTGGAAGCCCATAGAGGGCTATGGTGAAAAAGGAAATATCTTCCGTTAAAAACTGGAAAGAGGCTTTGTGAGAAACTGCTTTGTGTTCTGTTAATTCATCTCACAGAGTTACAGCTTCCCCCTCAGGAAGCCTTTCACTAAGAATGTTCTTGTGGAATTTGCAAAGTGATATTTGGAAGCCTTTGAGGGCTATGGTGAAAAAGGAAATATCTTCCGATAAAAAATTGAAAGAAGTTTTCTGAGAAACTGCGTTGTGTTCTATTAATTCATCTCACTGACTTACAGCTTTTCCCTCAAGAAGCCTTTCAATAAGACTGTTCTTGGGGAATTTGCAAAGTGATATTTGGAAGCCCACAGAGGGATATGGTGAAAAGGGAAATATCTTCCGTTAAAAACTGGAAAAAAGATTTCTGAGAAACTGCTTTTTGTTCTGTTAATTCATCTCACAGAGGTACAGCTTTCCCCTCAAGAAGCCTTCCACTAAGACGGTTCTTGTGGAATATACAAAGTGATATTTGGAAGCCCATAGAGGGCTATGATGAAAAAGTAAATATCTTCCATTAAAAACTGAAATGAAGCTTTCTGAGAAACTGCTTTGTGTTCTGTTAATTCATCTCACAGAGTTACAGCTTTCCCCTCAAGAAGCCTTTCGATAGGACTATTCTTGTGGAATTTTCAAAGTGATATTTAGAAGCCCATAGAGGGCTATGGTGAAAATGGAAATATCTTCCGTTAAAAACTGGAATGAAGCTTTCTGAGAAACTGCGTTGTGTTCTGTTAATTCATCTCACAGATTTACAGCTTTTCCCTCAAGAAGCCTTTCGCTAAGACTGTTCTTGTGGAATGTGCAAGGTGATATTTGGAAGCACATACACTCTTATGTTAAAAAAGGAAATATCTTCAGTTAAAAACTGGAAAGAAGCTTTCTGAGAAACTGCGTTGTGTTCTGCTAATTCATCTCACGAAGTTACAGCTTTCCCCTCCAGAAGCCTTTCGATAAGACTGTTCCTGTGGAATTTCCAAAGTGATATTTTGAAGACCACAGAGGGCTATGTTGAAAAAGGAAATATCTTAGGTTAAAAACTGGAAAGAAGCCTTCTGAGAAACTGCTTTGTGTTCTCTTTATTCATCTCACAGAGTTACAGATTTCCCCAGAGAAGCCCTTCGCTAAGACTGTCCTTGTGGAATCTCCAAATTTATATTTTTAAGCCCTTAGAGGGCTATGGTGAAAAAGGAAATATCTTCCGTTAAAAACTGGAAAGAAGCTTTCCGAGAAACTGCATTGTGTTCTGTTAATTCATCTCACAGAGTTACAGCTTTCCCCTCAAGAAGACTTTCGCTAAGACAGTTCTTGTGGAATCTGCAGAGTGATATTTGGAAGCCCATAGAGGGCTATGGTGAAAAAGGTAATATCTTCAGTTAAAAACTGGAAAGAAGCATTCTGAGAAACTGCTTTGTGTTCTGTTAATTCATCTCACAGAGCTACAGCTTTCCCCTCAAGAAGGCTTTCGCTAAGTCTGTTCTTGTGGAATTTGCAAAGTGATATTTCGAAGCCCATAGAGGGCTATGGTGAAAAAGGAAATATCAAAAGATAAAAATTGCAAAGAATCTTTCTGAGAAACTGCTTTGTGTTCAGTTAATTCATCTCACAGGGTTACTGCTTTCCCCTCAAGAATCCACTCGCTAAGACTGTTCTTGTGGAATTTGCAACGTGATATTTGGGAGTCCATAGAAAGCTACGGTGAAAAAGGGAATATCTTCCGTAAAAAACTGGAAAGAAGCTTTTTGGGAAACTGCTTTGTGTTCCATTAATTCATCTCACAGAGTTACAGCTTTCCCCTCAAGAAGCCTTTCGCTAATACTATTCTTGTGGAATTTGCAAAGTGATATTTGTAAGCACATATATGTCTAGGGTGAAAAAGGAAATATCCTAAGATAAAAACTGAAAAGAAACTTTCTGAGAAACTGCTTTGTGTTCTGTTATTTCATCCCACATAGTTAAATCTTTCCCCTCAAGGAGCCTTTCACTAAGACTGTTCTTGTGGAATTTGCAATGTGATATTTGGAAACACACAGAGGGCTATGCTGAAAACGAAAATATCTTCCGTTCAAAACTGGAAAGAAGCTTTCTGACAAACTGCTTTGTGTTCTGTTAATTCATCTCACGGAGTTACACCTTTCCCCTCAAGAAGCCGCTCGATAACACTGTTCTTATGGAATTTGCAAAGTGATATTTGGAAGCCCTTAAGGGGCTATGGTGAAAAAGGAAATATCTTCCGTTAAAAACTGGAAAGAAGCTTTCTGAGAATCTGCTTTGTATTCTGTTAATTCATCTCACAGAGTTACAGCTTTCCCCTCAAGAATCCTTTCGCTTAGACTGTTCTTGTGGAATTTCCAAAGTGATATTTGGAAGCCTATAGAGGGCTATAGTGAAAAAGGAAATATCTTCCGTTAAAATCTGGAAAGAAGCTTTCTGAGAAACTGCGTTGTGTTCTGTTATTCATCTCACAGAGTTACAGCTTTCCCCACAAGAAGACTTTCGATAAGACTGTTCTTGTGGAATTTGTAAAGTGATATTTGGAAGACCATAGAGGACTATGGTGAAGAAGGAAATATCGTCAGTTAAAAACTGGAAAGTAGATTTCTGAGAAACTGCGTTGTGTTCTGCTACTTCATCTCACAGAGTTACAGCTTTCCCCACAAGAAGACTTTCGATAAGACTGTTCTTGTGGAATTTGCAAAGTGATATTTGGAAGCCCATAGAGGGCTATGGTGAAAAACAAAATATCTTCCGTTAAAAACTGGAATGAAGCCTTCTGAGCAACTGCTTTGTGTTCTCTTAATTCATCTCACAGAGTTACACCTTTTCCCTCAAGAAGTCTTTCGCTAAGAGTGTTCTACTGGAATTTGCAAAGTGATATTTGGAAGCACATAGAGGGCTATGGTGAAAAAGGAAATATCTTCAGTTAAAAACTGGAAAGAAGCTTTGTGAGAAACTGCTTTGTGTTCTCTTAATTCATCTCACAGAGTTACTGCTTTCCCCTCAAGGAGCCTTTCGCTAAGACTGTTCTTATGCAATTTGCGAAGTGATATTTGGAAGGCCATAGAGGTCTATGGTGAAGAAGGAAATATCATCAGTTAAAAACTGGATAGAAGCATTCTGAGAAACTGCGTTGTGTTCTGCTAATTCATCTCACAGAGTTACAGTTTTCCCCTCAAGAAGTCTTTCGATAAGACTGTTCTTGTGGAATTTGCAAAGTGATATTTCGAAGCCCTTAGAGGGCTATGGGGAAAAAGAAAATATCTTCCATTAAAAACTGGAAAGAAGCTTTCTGAGAAACCGCTTTGTGTTCTGTTAATTCATATCACAGAGTTACAGCTTTCCCCTCAAGAAGTCTTTGTCTAAGACTGTTTTTGTGGAATTTGCAAAGTGATATTTAGAAGCCCATAAAGGGCTGTGGTGAAAAAGGAAATATCTTCAGTTAAAAACTGGAAAGAAGCTTTGTGAGAAACTGCTTTGTGTTCTGTTAATTCATCTCACAGAGTTACACGTTTCCCCTCGTGAAGCCTATCGCTAAGACTGTTCTTTTGGAATTTCCAAAGTGACATTAAGAAACCCATAGAGGGCTATGGTGAAAAAGGAAATATCTTCAATTAAAAACTGGAAAGAAGCTTTCTGAGAAACTGCTTTGTGTTCTGTTAATTCATCTCACAGAGTTACAGGTTTCCCCTCCAGAAGCCGTTCAATAAGACTGTTCTTGTGGAATTTGCAAAGTGATATTTGGAAGCCCTTAAGGGGCTATGGTGAAAAAGGAAATATCTTCCTTTAAAAACTGGAAAGAAGCTTTCTGAGAAACTGCTTTGTGTTCTGTTAATTCATCTCACAGACTTACAGCTTTTCCCTCAAGAAGCCTTTCGCTAAGACTGTTCTTGTGGAATTTGCAAAGTGATCTTTGAAAGACCATCAAGGGCATTGGTGAAATGGGAAATATCTTCAGTTTAAACTGGAAAGAAGGTGTCTGAGAAACTGTGTTGTGTTCTGTTAATTTATCTCACAGAGTTACAGCTTTCCCCACAAGAAGACTTTCGATAAGACTGTTCTTGTGGAATTTGTAAAGTGATATTTGGAAGACCACAGAGGACTATGGTGAAGAAGGAAATATCGTCAGTTAAAAACTGGAAGGTAGATTTCTGAGAAACTGCGTTGTGTTCTGCTACTTCATCTCACAGAGTTACAGCTTTCCCCACAAGAAGACTTTCGATAAGACTGTTCTTGTGGAATTTGCAAAGTGATATTTGGAAGCCCATAGAGGGCTATGGTGAAAAACAAAATATCTTCCGTTAAAAACTGGAATGAAGCCTTCAGAGCAACTGCTTTGTGTTCTCTTAATACATCTCACAGAGTTACACCTTTTCCCTCAAGAAGTCTTTCGCTAAGAGTGTTCTAATGGAATTTGCAAAGTGATATTTGGAAGCACATAGAGGGCTATGGTGAAAAAGGAAATATCTTCTGGTAAAAACTGGAAAGAAGCGTTCTGAGAAACTGCTTTGTGTTCTGTTAATTCACCTCACAGAGATAGAGATTTCCCTTCAAGAAGCCTTTGTCTAGGACTCTACTTTTGTAATTTGCAAAGTGATATTTGGAAACCCATAGATGGCTATGGTGAAAAAGGGAATATCTTCAGTTAAAAACTGGAAAGAAGCTTTCTGAGAAACTGTTTTGTGTTCTGTTAATTCATTACACAGAGTTAAAGCTTTCCCCTCTGAAGCTTTCTCTAAGACTGTTCTTGTGGAATTTGCAAAGTGATATCCGTAAGCCCATAGAGGGCTATGGTGAAAAAGGAAATATCTTTCGTTAAAAACTAGAAAGAAGTTTTCTGAGAAACTGCTTTGTGTTCTGTTAATTCATCTCACAGAGTTACAGCTTTCCCTTCAAGAAGACTTTCGATAAGACTGTTCTTGTGGAATTTGCAAAGTAATATTTGGAAGCCCATAGAGGGCTATGGTGAAAAAGGAAATATCTTCCGTTAAAAACTGGAAAGAGGCTTTGTGAGAAACTGCTTTGTGTTCTGTTAATTCATCTCACAGAGTTACAGCTTCCCCCTCAGGAAGCCTTTCACTAAGAATGTTCTTGTGGAATTTGCAAAGTGATATTTGGAAGCCTTTGAGGGCTATGGTGAAAAAGGAAATATCTTCCGATAAAAAATTGAAAGAAGTTTTCTGAGAAACTGCGTTGTGTTCTATTAATTCATCTCACTGACTTACAGCTTTTCCCTCAAGAAGCCTTTCAATAAGACTGTTCTTGGGGAATTTGCAAAGTGATATTTGGAAGCCCACAGAGGGATATGGTGAAAAGGGAAATATCTTCCGTTAAAAACTGGAAAAAAGATTTCTGAGAAACTGCTTTTTGTTCTGTTAATTCATCTCACAGAGGTACAGCTTTCCCCTCAAGAAGCCTTCCACTAAGACGGTTCTTGTGGAATATACAAAGTGATATTTGGAAGCCCATAGAGGGCTATGATGAAAAAGTAAATATCTTCCATTAAAAACTGAAATGAAGCTTTCTGAGAAACTGCTTTGTGTTCTGTTAATTCATCTCACAGAGTTACAGCTTTCCCCTCAAGAAGCCTTTCGATAGGACTATTCTTGTGGAATTTTCAAAGTGATATTTAGAAGCCCATAGAGGGCTATGGTGAAAATGGAAATATCTTCCGTTAAAAACTGGAATGAAGCTTTCTGAGAAACTGCGTTGTGTTCTGTTAATTCATCTCACAGATTTACAGCTTTTCCCTCAAGAAGCCTTTCGCTAAGACTGTTCTTGTGGAATGTGCAAGGTGATATTTGGAAGCACATACACTCTTATGTTAAAAAAGGAAATATCTTCAGTTAAAAACTGGAAAGAAGCTTTCTGAGAAACTGCGTTGTGTTCTGCTAATTCATCTCACGAAGTTACAGCTTTCCCCTCCAGAAGCCTTTCGATAAGACTGTTCCTGTGGAATTTCCAAAGTGATATTTTGAAGACCACAGAGGGCTATGTTGAAAAAGGAAATATCTTAGGTTAAAAACTGGAAAGAAGCCTTCTGAGAAACTGCTTTGTGTTCTCTTTATTCATCTCACAGAGTTACAGATTTCCCCAGAGAAGCCCTTCGCTAAGACTGTCCTTGTGGAATCTCCAAATTTATATTTTTAAGCCCTTAGAGGGCTATGGTGAAAAAGGAAATATCTTCCGTTAAAAACTGGAAAGAAGCTTTCCGAGAAACTGCATTGTGTTCTGTTAATTCATCTCACAGAGTTACAGCTTTCCCCTCAAGAAGACTTTCGCTAAGACAGTTCTTGTGGAATCTGCAGAATGATATTTGGAAGCCCATAGAGGGCTATGGTGAAAAAGGTAATATCTTCAGTTAAAAACTGGAAAGAAGCATTCTGAGAAACTGCTTTGTGTTCTGTTAATTCATCTCACAGAGCTACAGCTTTCCCCTCAAGAAGGCTTTTGCTAAGTCTGTTCTTGTGGAATTTGCAAAGTGATATTTCGAAGCCCATAGAGGGCTATGGTGAAAAAGGAAATATCAAAAGATAAAAATTGCAAAGAATCTTTCTGAGAAACTGCTTTGTGTTCAGTTAATTCATCTCACAGGGTTACTGCTTTCCCCTCAAGAATCCACTCGCTAAGACTGTTCTTGTGGAATTTGCAACGTGATATTTGGGAGTCCATAGAAAGCTACGGTGAAAAAGGGAATATCTTCCGTAAAAAACTGGAAAGAAGCTTTTTGGGAAACTGCTTTGTGTTCCATTAATTCATCTCACAGAGTTACAGCTTTCCCCTCAAGAAGCCTTTCGCTAATACTATTCTTGTGGAATTTGCAAAGTGATATTTGTAAGCACATATATGTCTAGGGTGAAAAAGGAAATATCCTAAGATAAAAACTGAAAAGAAACTTTCTGAGAAACTGCTTTGTGTTCTGTTATTTCATCCCACATAGTTAAATCTTTCCCCTCAAGGAGCCTTTCACTAAGACTGTTCTTGTGGAATTTGCAATGTGATATTTGGAAACACACAGAGGGCTATGCTGAAAACGAAAATATCTTCCGTTCAAAACTGGAAAGAAGCTTTCTGACAAACTGCTTTGTGTTCTGTTAATTCATCTCACGGAGTTACACCTTTCCCCTCAAGAAGCCGCTCGATAACACTGTTCTTATGGAATTTGCAAAGTGATATTTGGAAGCCCTTAAGGGGCTATGGTGAAAAAGGAAATATCTTCCGTTAAAAACTGGAAAGAAGCTTTCTGAGAATCTGCTTTGTATTCTGTTAATTCATCTCACAGAGTTACAGCTTTCCCCTCAAGAATCCTTTCGCTTAGACTGTTCTTGTGGAATTTCCAAAGTGATATTTGGAAGCCTATAGAGGGCTATAGTGAAAAAGGAAATATCTTCCGTTAAAATCTGGAAAGAAGCTTTCTGAGAAACTGCGTTGTGTTCTGTTATTCATCTCACAGAGTTACAGCTTTCCCCACAAGAAGACTTTCGATAAGACTGTTCTTGTGGAATTTGTAAAGTGATATTTGGAAGACCATAGAGGACTATGGTGAAGAAGGAAATATCGTCAGTTAAAAACTGGAAAGTAGATTTCTGAGAAACTGCGTTGTGTTCTGCTACTTCATCTCACAGAGTTACAGCTTTCCCCACAAGAAGACTTTCGATAAGACTGTTCTTGTGGAATTTGCAAAGTGATATTTGGAAGCCCATAGAGGGCTATGGTGAAAAACAAAATATCTTCCGTTAAAAACTGGAATGAAGCCTTCTGAGCAACTGCTTTGTGTTCTCTTAATTCATCTCACAGAGTTACACCTTTTCCCTCAAGAAGTCTTTCGCTAAGAGTGTTCTACTGGAATTTGCAAAGTGATATTTGGAAGCACATAGAGGGCTATGGTGAAAAAGGAAATATCTTCAGTTAAAAACTGGAAAGAAGCTTTGTGAGAAACTGCTTTGTGTTCTCTTAATTCATCTCACAGAGTTACTGCTTTCCCCTCAAGGAGCCTTTCGCTAAGACTGTTCTTATGCAATTTGCGAAGTGATATTTGGAAGGCCATAGAGGTCTATGGTGAAGAAGGAAATATCATCAGTTAAAAACTGGATAGAAGCATTCTGAGAAACTGCGTTGTGTTCTGCTAATTCATCTCACAGAGTTACAGTTTTCCCCTCAAGAAGTCTTTCGATAAGACTGTTCTTGTGGAATTTGCAAAGTGATATTTCGAAGCCCTTAGAGGGCTATGGGGAAAAAGAAAATATCTTCCATTAAAAACTGGAAAGAAGCTTTCTGAGAAACCGCTTTGTGTTCTGTTAATTCATATCACAGAGTTACAGCTTTCCCCTCAAGAAGTCTTTGTCTAAGACTGTTTTTGTGGAATTTGCAAAGTGATATTTAGAAGCCCATAAAGGGCTGTGGTGAAAAAGGAAATATCTTCAGTTAAAAACTGGAAAGAAGCTTTGTGAGAAACTGCTTTGTGTTCTGTTAATTCATCTCACAGAGTTACACGTTTCCCCTCGTGAAGCCTATCGCTAAGACTGTTCTTTTGGAATTTCCAAAGTGACATTAAGAAACCCATAGAGGGCTATGGTGAAAAAGGAAATATCTTCAATTAAAAACTGGAAAGAAGCTTTCTGAGAAACTGCTTTGTGTTCTGTTAATTCATCTCACAGAGTTACAGGTTTCCCCTCCAGAAGCCGTTCAATAAGACTGTTCTTGTGGAATTTGCAAAGTGATATTTGGAAGCCCTTAAGGGGCTATGGTGAAAAAGGAAATATCTTCCTTTAAAAACTGGAAAGAAGCTTTCTGAGAAACTGCTTTGTGTTCTGTTAATTCATCTCACAGACTTACAGCTTTTCCCTCAAGAAGCCTTTCGCTAAGACTGTTCTTGTGGAATTTGCAAAGTGATCTTTGAAAGACCATCGAGGGCATTGGTGAAATGGGAAATATCTTCAGTTTAAACTGGAAAGAAGGTGTCTGAGAAACTGTGTTGTGTTCTGTTAATTTATCTCACAGAGTTACAGCTTTCCCCACAAGAAGACTTTCGATAAGACTGTTCTTGTGGAATTTGTAAAGTGATATTTGGAAGACCACAGAGGACTATGGTGAAGAAGGAAATATCGTCAGTTAAAAACTGGAAGGTAGATTTCTGAGAAACTGCGTTGTGTTCTGCTACTTCATCTCACAGAGTTACAGCTTTCCCCACAAGAAGACTTTCGATAAGACTGTTCTTGTGGAATTTGCAAAGTGATATTTGGAAGCCCATAGAGGGCTATGGTGAAAAACAAAATATCTTCCGTTAAAAACTGGAATGAAGCCTTCAGAGCAACTGCTTTGTGTTCTCTTAATACATCTCACAGAGTTACACCTTTTCCCTCAAGAAGTCTTTCGCTAAGAGTGTTCTAATGGAATTTGCAAAGTGATATTTGGAAGCACATAGAGGGCTATGGTGAAAAAGGAAATATCTTCTGGTAAAAACTGGAAAGAAGCGTTCTGAGAAACTGCTTTGTGTTCTGTTAATTCACCTCACAGAGATAGAGATTTCCCTTCAAGAAGCCTTTGTCTAGGACTCTACTTTTGTAATTTGCAAAGTGATATTTGGAAACCCATAGATGGCTATGGTGAAAAAGGGAATATCTTCAGTTAAAAACTGGAAAGAAGCTTTCTGAGAAACTGTTTTGTGTTCTGTTAATTCATTACACAGAGTTAAAGCTTTCCCCTCTGAAGCTTTCTCTAAGACTGTTCTTGTGGAATTTGCAAAGTGATATCCGTAAGCCCATAGAGGGCTATGGTGAAAAAGGAAATATCTTTCGTTAAAAACTAGAAAGAAGTTTTCTGAGAAACTGCTTTGTGTTCTGTTAATTCATCTCACAGAGTTACAGCTTTCCCTTCAAGAAGACTTTCGATAAGACTGTTCTTGTGGAATTTGCAAAGTAATATTTGGAAGCCCATAGAGGGCTATGGTGAAAAAGGAAATATCTTCCGTTAAAAACTGGAAAGAGGCTTTGTGAGAAACTGCTTTGTGTTCTGTTAATTCATCTCACAGAGTTACAGCTTCCCCCTCAGGAAGCCTTTCACTAAGAATGTTCTTGTGGAATTTGCAAAGTGATATTTGGAAGCCTTTGAGGGCTATGGTGAAAAAGGAAATATCTTCCGATAAAAAATTGAAAGAAGTTTTCTGAGAAACTGCGTTGTGTTCTATTAATTCATCTCACTGACTTACAGCTTTTCCCTCAAGAAGCCTTTCAATAAGACTGTTCTTGGGGAATTTGCAAAGTGATATTTGGAAGCCCACAGAGGGATATGGTGAAAAGGGAAATATCTTCCGTTAAAAACTGGAAAAAAGATTTCTGAGAAACTGCTTTTTGTTCTGTTAATTCATCTCACAGAGGTACAGCTTTCCCCTCAAGAAGCCTTCCACTAAGACGGTTCTTGTGGAATATACAAAGTGATATTTGGAAGCCCATAGAGGGCTATGATGAAAAAGTAAATATCTTCCATTAAAAACTGAAATGAAGCTTTCTGAGAAACTGCTTTGTGTTCTGTTAATTCATCTCACAGAGTTACAGCTTTCCCCTCAAGAAGCCTTTCGATAGGACTATTCTTGTGGAATTTTCAAAGTGATATTTAGAAGCCCATAGAGGGCTATGGTGAAAATGGAAATATCTTCCGTTAAAAACTGGAATGAAGCTTTCTGAGAAACTGCGTTGTGTTCTGTTAATTCATCTCACAGATTTACAGCTTTTCCCTCAAGAAGCCTTTCGCTAAGACTGTTCTTGTGGAATGTGCAAGGTGATATTTGGAAGCACATACACTCTTATGTTAAAAAAGGAAATATCTTCAGTTAAAAACTGGAAAGAAGCTTTCTGAGAAACTGCGTTGTGTTCTGCTAATTCATCTCACGAAGTTACAGCTTTCCCCTCCAGAAGCCTTTCGATAAGACTGTTCCTGTGGAATTTCCAAAGTGATATTTTGAAGACCACAGAGGGCTATGTTGAAAAAGGAAATATCTTAGGTTAAAAACTGGAAAGAAGCCTTCTGAGAAACTGCTTTGTGTTCTCTTTATTCATCTCACAGAGTTACAGATTTCCCCAGAGAAGCCCTTCGCTAAGACTGTCCTTGTGGAATCTCCAAATTTATATTTTTAAGCCCTTAGAGGGCTATGGTGAAAAAGGAAATATCTTCCGTTAAAAACTGGAAAGAAGCTTTCCGAGAAACTGCATTGTGTTCTGTTAATTCATCTCACAGAGTTACAGCTTTCCCCTCAAGAAGACTTTCGCTAAGACAGTTCTTGTGGAATCTGCAGAGTGATATTTGGAAGCCCATAGAGGGCTATGGTGAAAAAGGTAATATCTTCAGTTAAAAACTGGAAAGAAGCATTCTGAGAAACTGCTTTGTGTTCTGTTAATTCATCTCACAGAGCTACAGCTTTCCCCTCAAGAAGGCTTTCGCTAAGTCTGTTCTTGTGGAATTTGCAAAGTGATATTTCGAAGCCCATAGAGGGCTATGGTGAAAAAGGAAATATCAAAAGATAAAAATTGCAAAGAATCTTTCTGAGAAACTGCTTTGTGTTCAGTTAATTCATCTCACAGGGTTACTGCTTTCCCCTCAAGAATCCACTCGCTAAGACTGTTCTTGTGGAATTTGCAACGTGATATTTGGGAGTCCATAGAAAGCTACGGTGAAAAAGGGAATATCTTCCGTAAAAAACTGGAAAGAAGCTTTTTGGGAAACTGCTTTGTGTTCCATTAATTCATCTCACAGAGTTACAGCTTTCCCCTCAAGAAGCCTTTCGCTAATACTATTCTTGTGGAATTTGCAAAGTGATATTTGTAAGCACATATATGTCTAGGGTGAAAAAGGAAATATCCTAAGATAAAAACTGAAAAGAAACTTTCTGAGAAACTGCTTTGTGTTCTGTTATTTCATCCCACATAGTTAAATCTTTCCCCTCAAGGAGCCTTTCACTAAGACTGTTCTTGTGGAATTTGCAATGTGATATTTGGAAACACACAGAGGGCTATGCTGAAAACGAAAATATCTTCCGTTCAAAACTGGAAAGAAGCTTTCTGACAAACTGCTTTGTGTTCTGTTAATTCATCTCACGGAGTTACACCTTTCCCCTCAAGAAGCCGCTCGATAACACTGTTCTTATGGAATTTGCAAAGTGATATTTGGAAGCCCTTAAGGGGCTATGGTGAAAAAGGAAATATCTTCCGTTAAAAACTGGAAAGAAGCTTTCTGAGAATCTGCTTTGTATTCTGTTAATTCATCTCACAGAGTTACAGCTTTCCCCTCAAGAATCCTTTCGCTTAGACTGTTCTTGTGGAATTTCCAAAGTGATATTTGGAAGCCTATAGAGGGCTATAGTGAAAAAGGAAATATCTTCCGTTAAAATCTGGAAAGAAGCTTTCTGAGAAACTGCGTTGTGTTCTGTTATTCATCTCACAGAGTTACAGCTTTCCCCACAAGAAGACTTTCGATAAGACTGTTCTTGTGGAATTTGTAAAGTGATATTTGGAAGACCATAGAGGACTATGGTGAAGAAGGAAATATCGTCAGTTAAAAACTGGAAAGTAGATTTCTGAGAAACTGCGTTGTGTTCTGCTACTTCATCTCACAGAGTTACAGCTTTCCCCACAAGAAGACTTTCGATAAGACTGTTCTTGTGGAATTTGCAAAGTGATATTTGGAAGCCCATAGAGGGCTATGGTGAAAAACAAAATATCTTCCGTTAAAAACTGGAATGAAGCCTTCTGAGCAACTGCTTTGTGTTCTCTTAATTCATCTCACAGAGTTACACCTTTTCCCTCAAGAAGTCTTTCGCTAAGAGTGTTCTACTGGAATTTGCAAAGTGATATTTGGAAGCACATAGAGGGCTATGGTGAAAAAGGAAATATCTTCAGTTAAAAACTGGAAAGAAGCTTTGTGAGAAACTGCTTTGTGTTCTCTTAATTCATCTCACAGAGTTACTGCTTTCCCCTCAAGGAGCCTTTCGCTAAGACTGTTCTTATGCAATTTGCGAAGTGATATTTGGAAGGCCATAGAGGTCTATGGTGAAGAAGGAAATATCATCAGTTAAAAACTGGATAGAAGCATTCTGAGAAACTGCGTTGTGTTCTGCTAATTCATCTCACAGAGTTACAGTTTTCCCCTCAAGAAGTCTTTCGATAAGACTGTTCTTGTGGAATTTGCAAAGTGATATTTCGAAGCCCTTAGAGGGCTATGGGGAAAAAGAAAATATCTTCCATTAAAAACTGGAAAGAAGCTTTCTGAGAAACCGCTTTGTGTTCTGTTAATTCATATCACAGAGTTACAGCTTTCCCCTCAAGAAGTCTTTGTCTAAGACTGTTTTTGTGGAATTTGCAAAGTGATATTTAGAAGCCCATAAAGGGCTGTGGTGAAAAAGGAAATATCTTCAGTTAAAAACTGGAAAGAAGCTTTGTGAGAAACTGCTTTGTGTTCTGTTAATTCATCTCACAGAGTTACACGTTTCCCCTCGTGAAGCCTATCGCTAAGACTGTTCTTTTGGAATTTCCAAAGTGACATTAAGAAACCCATAGAGGGCTATGGTGAAAAAGGAAATATCTTCAATTAAAAACTGGAAAGAAGCTTTCTGAGAAACTGCTTTGTGTTCTGTTAATTCATCTCACAGAGTTACAGGTTTCCCCTCCAGAAGCCGTTCAATAAGACTGTTCTTGTGGAATTTGCAAAGTGATATTTGGAAGCCCTTAAGGGGCTATGGTGAAAAAGGAAATATCTTCCTTTAAAAACTGGAAAGAAGCTTTCTGAGAAACTGCTTTGTGTTCTGTTAATTCATCTCACAGACTTACAGCTTTTCCCTCAAGAAGCCTTTCGCTAAGACTGTTCTTGTGGAATTTGCAAAGTGATCTTTGAAAGACCATCGAGGGCATTGGTGAAATGGGAAATATCTTCAGTTTAAACTGGAAAGAAGGTGTCTGAGAAACTGTGTTGTGTTCTGTTAATTTATCTCACAGAGTTACAGCTTTCCCCACAAGAAGACTTTCGATAAGACTGTTCTTGTGGAATTTGTAAAGTGATATTTGGAAGACCACAGAGGACTATGGTGAAGAAGGAAATATCGTCAGTTAAAAACTGGAAGGTAGATTTCTGAGAAACTGCGTTGTGTTCTGCTACTTCATCTCACAGAGTTACAGCTTTCCCCACAAGAAGACTTTCGATAAGACTGTTCTTGTGGAATTTGCAAAGTGATATTTGGAAGCCCATAGAGGGCTATGGTGAAAAACAAAATATCTTCCGTTAAAAACTGGAATGAAGCCTTCAGAGCAACTGCTTTGTGTTCTCTTAATACATCTCACAGAGTTACACCTTTTCCCTCAAGAAGTCTTTCGCTAAGAGTGTTCTACTGGAATTTGCAAAGTGATATTTGGAAGCACATAGAGGGCTATGGTGAAAAAGGAAATATCTTCTGGTAAAAACTGGAAAGAAGCGTTCTGAGAAACTGCTTTGTGTTCTGTTAATTCACCTCACAGAGATAGAGATTTCCCTTCAAGAAGCCTTTGTCTAGGACTCTACTTTTGTAATTTGCAAAGTGATATTTGGAAACCCATAGATGGCTATGGTGAAAAAGGGAATATCTTCAGTTAAAAACTGGAAAGAAGCTTTCTGAGAAACTGTTTTGTGTTCTGTTAATTCATTACACAGAGTTAAAGCTTTCCCCTCTGAAGCTTTCTCTAAGACTGTTCTTGTGGAATTTGCAAAGTGATATCCGTAAGCCCATAGAGGGCTATGGTGAAAAAGGAAATATCTTTCGTTAAAAACTAGAAAGAAGTTTTCTGAGAAACTGCTTTGTGTTCTGTTAATTCATCTCACAGAGTTACAGCTTTCCCTTCAAGAAGACTTTCGATAAGACTGTTCTTGTGGAATTTGCAAAGTAATATTTGGAAGCCCATAGAGGGCTATGGTGAAAAAGGAAATATCTTCCGTTAAAAACTGGAAAGAGGCTTTGTGAGAAACTGCTTTGTGTTCTGTTAATTCATCTCACAGAGTTACAGCTTCCCCCTCAGGAAGCCTTTCACTAAGAATGTTCTTGTGGAATTTGCAAAGTGATATTTGGAAGCCTTTGTGGGCTATGGTGAAAAAGGAAATATCTTCCGATAAAAAATTGAAAGAAGTTTTCTGAGAAACTGCGTTGTGTTCTATTAATTCATCTCACTGACTTACAGCTTTTCCCTCAAGAAGCCTTTCAATAAGACTGTTCTTGGGGAATTTGCAAAGTGATATTTGGAAGCCCACAGAGGGATATGGTGAAAAGGGAAATATCTTCCGTTAAAAACTGGAAAAAAGATTTCTGAGAAACTGCTTTTTGTTCTGTTAATTCATCTCACAGAGGTACAGCTTTCCCCTCAAGAAGCCTTCCACTAAGACGGTTCTTGTGGAATATACAAAGTGATATTTGGAAGCCCATAGAGGGCTATGATGAAAAAGTAAATATCTTCCATTAAAAACTGAAATGAAGCTTTCTGAGAAACTGCTTTGTGTTCTGTTAATTCATCTCACAGAGTTACAGCTTTCCCCTCAAGAAGCCTTTCGATAGGACTATTCTTGTGGAATTTTCAAAGTGATATTTAGAAGCCCATAGAGGGCTATGGTGAAAATGGAAATATCTTCCGTTAAAAACTGGAATGAAGCTTTCTGAGAAACTGCGTTGTGTTCTGTTAATTCATCTCACAGATTTACAGCTTTTCCCTCAAGAAGCCTTTCGCTAAGACTGTTCTTGTGGAATGTGCAAGGTGATATTTGGAAGCACATACACTCTTATGTTAAAAAAGGAAATATCTTCAGTTAAAAACTGGAAAGAAGCTTTCTGAGAAACTGCGTTGTGTTCTGCTAATTCATCTCACGAAGTTACAGCTTTCCCCTCCAGAAGCCTTTCGATAAGACTGTTCCTGTGGAATTTCCAAAGTGATATTTTGAAGACCACAGAGGGCTATGTTGAAAAAGGAAATATCTTAGGTTAAAAACTGGAAAGAAGCCTTCTGAGAAACTGCTTTGTGTTCTCTTTATTCATCTCACAGAGTTACAGATTTCCCCAGAGAAGCCCTTCGCTAAGACTGTCCTTGTGGAATCTCCAAATTTATATTTTTAAGCCCTTAGAGGGCTATGGTGAAAAAGGAAATATCTTCCGTTAAAAACTGGAAAGAAGCTTTCCGAGAAACTGCATTGTGTTCTGTTAATTCATCTCACAGAGTTACAGCTTTCCCCTCAAGAAGACTTTCGCTAAGACAGTTCTTGTGGAATCTGCAGAGTGATATTTGGAAGCCCATAGAGGGCTATGGTGAAAAAGGTAATATCTTCAGTTAAAAACTGGAAAGAAGCATTCTGAGAAACTGCTTTGTGTTCTGTTAATTCATCTCACAGAGCTACAGCTTTCCCCTCAAGAAGGCTTTCGCTAAGTCTGTTCTTGTGGAATTTGCAAAGTGATATTTCGAAGCCCATAGAGGGCTATGGTGAAAAAGGAAATATCAAAAGATAAAAATTGCAAAGAATCTTTCTGAGAAACTGCTTTGTGTTCAGTTAATTCATCTCACAGGGTTACTGCTTTCCCCTCAAGAATCCACTCGCTAAGACTGTTCTTGTGGAATTTGCAACGTGATATTTGGGAGTCCATAGAAAGCTACGGTGAAAAAGGGAATATCTTCCGTAAAAAACTGGAAAGAAGCTTTTTGGGAAACTGCTTTGTGTTCCATTAATTCATCTCACAGAGTTACAGCTTTCCCCTCAAGAAGCCTTTCGCTAATACTATTCTTGTGGAATTTGCAAAGTGATATTTGTAAGCACATATATGTCTAGGGTGAAAAAGGAAATATCCTAAGATAAAAACTGAAAAGAAACTTTCTGAGAAACTGCTTTGTGTTCTGTTATTTCATCCCACATAGTTAAATCTTTCCCCTCAAGGAGCCTTTCACTAAGACTGTTCTTGTGGAATTTGCAATGTGATATTTGGAAACACACAGAGGGCTATGCTGAAAACGAAAATATCTTCCGTTCAAAACTGGAAAGAAGCTTTCTGACAAACTGCTTTGTGTTCTGTTAATTCATCTCACGGAGTTACACCTTTCCCCTCAAGAAGCCGCTCGATAACACTGTTCTTATGGAATTTGCAAAGTGATATTTGGAAGCCCTTAAGGGGCTATGGTGAAAAAGGAAATATCTTCCGTTAAAAACTGGAAAGAAGCTTTCTGAGAATCTGCTTTGTATTCTGTTAATTCATCTCACAGAGTTACAGCTTTCCCCTCAAGAATCCTTTCGCTTAGACTGTTCTTGTGGAATTTCCAAAGTGATATTTGGAAGCCTATAGAGGGCTATAGTGAAAAAGGAAATATCTTCCGTTAAAATCTGGAAAGAAGCTTTCTGAGAAACTGCGTTGTGTTCTGTTATTCATCTCACAGAGTTACAGCTTTCCCCACAAGAAGACTTTCGATAAGACTGTTCTTGTGGAATTTGTAAAGTGATATTTGGAAGACCATAGAGGACTATGGTGAAGAAGGAAATATCGTCAGTTAAAAACTGGAAAGTAGATTTCTGAGAAACTGCGTTGTGTTCTGCTACTTCATCTCACAGAGTTACAGCTTTCCCCACAAGAAGACTTTCGATAAGACTGTTCTTGTGGAATTTGCAAAGTGATATTTGGAAGCCCATAGAGGGCTATGGTGAAAAACAAAATATCTTCCGTTAAAAACTGGAATGAAGCCTTCTGAGCAACTGCTTTGTGTTCTCTTAATTCATCTCACAGAGTTACACCTTTTCCCTCAAGAAGTCTTTCGCTAAGAGTGTTCTACTGGAATTTGCAAAGTGATATTTGGAAGCACATAGAGGGCTATGGTGAAAAAGGAAATATCTTCAGTTAAAAACTGGAAAGAAGCTTTGTGAGAAACTGCTTTGTGTTCTCTTAATTCATCTCACAGAGTTACTGCTTTCCCCTCAAGGAGCCTTTCGCTAAGACTGTTCTTATGCAATTTGCGAAGTGATATTTGGAAGGCCATAGAGGTCTATGGTGAAGAAGGAAATATCATCAGTTAAAAACTGGATAGAAGCATTCTGAGAAACTGCGTTGTGTTCTGCTAATTCATCTCACAGAGTTACAGTTTTCCCCTCAAGAAGTCTTTCGATAAGACTGTTCTTGTGGAATTTGCAAAGTGATATTTCGAAGCCCTTAGAGGGCTATGGGGAAAAAGAAAATATCTTCCATTAAAAACTGGAAAGAAGCTTTCTGAGAAACCGCTTTGTGTTCTGTTAATTCATATCACAGAGTTACAGCTTTCCCCTCAAGAAGTCTTTGTCTAAGACTGTTTTTGTGGAATTTGCAAAGTGATATTTAGAAGCCCATAAAGGGCTGTGGTGAAAAAGGAAATATCTTCAGTTAAAAACTGGAAAGAAGCTTTGTGAGAAACTGCTTTGTGTTCTGTTAATTCATCTCACAGAGTTACACGTTTCCCCTCGTGAAGCCTATCGCTAAGACTGTTCTTTTGGAATTTCCAAAGTGACATTAAGAAACCCATAGAGGGCTATGGTGAAAAAGGAAATATCTTCAATTAAAAACTGGAAAGAAGCTTTCTGAGAAACTGCTTTGTGTTCTGTTAATTCATCTCACAGAGTTACAGGTTTCCCCTCCAGAAGCCGTTCAATAAGACTGTTCTTGTGGAATTTGCAAAGTGATATTTGGAAGCCTTTGAGGGCTATGGTGAAAAAGGAAATATCTTCCGATAAAAAATTGAAAGAAGTTTTCTGAGAAACTGCGTTGTGTTCTATTAATTCATCTCACTGACTTACAGCTTTTCCCTCAAGAAGCCTTTCAATAAGACTGTTCTTGGGGAATTTGCAAAGTGATATTTGGAAGCCCACAGAGGGATATGGTGAAAAGGGAAATATCTTCCGTTAAAAACTGGAAAAAAGATTTCTGAGAAACTGCTTTTTGTTCTGTTAATTCATCTCACAGAGGTACAGCTTTCCCCTCAAGAAGCCTTCCACTAAGACGGTTCTTGTGGAATATACAAAGTGATATTTGGAAGCCCATAGAGGGCTATGATGAAAAAGTAAATATCTTCCATTAAAAACTGAAATGAAGCTTTCTGAGAAACTGCTTTGTGTTCTGTTAATTCATCTCACAGAGTTACAGCTTTCCCCTCAAGAAGCCTTTCGATAGGACTATTCTTGTGGAATTTTCAAAGTGATATTTAGAAGCCCATAGAGGGCTATGGTGAAAATGGAAATATCTTCCGTTAAAAACTGGAATGAAGCTTTCTGAGAAACTGCGTTGTGTTCTGTTAATTCATCTCACAGATTTACAGCTTTTCCCTCAAGAAGCCTTTCGCTAAGACTGTTCTTGTGGAATGTGCAAGGTGATATTTGGAAGCACATACACTCTTATGTTAAAAAAGGAAATATCTTCAGTTAAAAACTGGAAAGAAGCTTTCTGAGAAACTGCGTTGTGTTCTGCTAATTCATCTCACGAAGTTACAGCTTTCCCCTCCAGAAGCCTTTCGATAAGACTGTTCCTGTGGAATTTCCAAAGTGATATTTTGAAGACCACAGAGGGCTATGTTGAAAAAGGAAATATCTTAGGTTAAAAACTGGAAAGAAGCCTTCTGAGAAACTGCTTTGTGTTCTCTTTATTCATCTCACAGAGTTACAGATTTCCCCAGAGAAGCCCTTCGCTAAGACTGTCCTTGTGGAATCTCCAAATTTATATTTTTAAGCCCTTAGAGGGCTATGGTGAAAAAGGAAATATCTTCCGTTAAAAACTGGAAAGAAGCTTTCCGAGAAACTGCATTGTGTTCTGTTAATTCATCTCACAGAGTTACAGCTTTCCCCTCAAGAAGACTTTCGCTAAGACAGTTCTTGTGGAATCTGCAGAGTGATATTTGGAAGCCCATAGAGGGCTATGGTGAAAAAGGTAATATCTTCAGTTAAAAACTGGAAAGAAGCATTCTGAGAAACTGCTTTGTGTTCTGTTAATTCATCTCACAGAGCTACAGCTTTCCCCTCAAGAAGGCTTTCGCTAAGTCTGTTCTTGTGGAATTTGCAAAGTGATATTTCGAAGCCCATAGAGGGCTATGGTGAAAAAGGAAATATCAAAAGATAAAAATTGCAAAGAATCTTTCTGAGAAACTGCTTTGTGTTCAGTTAATTCATCTCACAGGGTTACTGCTTTCCCCTCAAGAATCCACTCGCTAAGACTGTTCTTGTGGAATTTGCAACGTGATATTTGGGAGTCCATAGAAAGCTACGGTGAAAAAGGGAATATCTTCCGTAAAAAACTGGAAAGAAGCTTTTTGGGAAACTGCTTTGTGTTCCATTAATTCATCTCACAGAGTTACAGCTTTCCCCTCAAGAAGCCTTTCGCTAATACTATTCTTGTGGAATTTGCAAAGTGATATTTGTAAGCACATATATGTCTAGGGTGAAAAAGGAAATATCCTAAGATAAAAACTGAAAAGAAACTTTCTGAGAAACTGCTTTGTGTTCTGTTATTTCATCCCACATAGTTAAATCTTTCCCCTCAAGGAGCCTTTCACTAAGACTGTTCTTGTGGAATTTGCAATGTGATATTTGGAAACACACAGAGGGCTATGCTGAAAACGAAAATATCTTCCGTTCAAAACTGGAAAGAAGCTTTCTGACAAACTGCTTTGTGTTCTGTTAATTCATCTCACGGAGTTACACCTTTCCCCTCAAGAAGCCGCTCGATAACACTGTTCTTATGGAATTTGCAAAGTGATATTTGGAAGCCCTTAAGGGGCTATGGTGAAAAAGGAAATATCTTCCGTTAAAAACTGGAAAGAAGCTTTCTGAGAATCTGCTTTGTATTCTGTTAATTCATCTCACAGAGTTACAGCTTTCCCCTCAAGAATCCTTTCGCTTAGACTGTTCTTGTGGAATTTCCAAAGTGATATTTGGAAGCCTATAGAGGGCTATAGTGAAAAAGGAAATATCTTCCGTTAAAATCTGGAAAGAAGCTTTCTGAGAAACTGCGTTGTGTTCTGTTATTCATCTCACAGAGTTACAGCTTTCCCCACAAGAAGACTTTCGATAAGACTGTTCTTGTGGAATTTGTAAAGTGATATTTGGAAGACCATAGAGGACTATGGTGAAGAAGGAAATATCGTCAGTTAAAAACTGGAAAGTAGATTTCTGAGAAACTGCGTTGTGTTCTGCTACTTCATCTCACAGAGTTACAGCTTTCCCCACAAGAAGACTTTCGATAAGACTGTTCTTGTGGAATTTGCAAAGTGATATTTGGAAGCCCATAGAGGGCTATGGTGAAAAACAAAATATCTTCCGTTAAAAACTGGAATGAAGCCTTCTGAGCAACTGCTTTGTGTTCTCTTAATTCATCTCACAGAGTTACACCTTTTCCCTCAAGAAGTCTTTCGCTAAGAGTGTTCTACTGGAATTTGCAAAGTGATATTTGGAAGCACATAGAGGGCTATGGTGAAAAAGGAAATATCTTCAGTTAAAAACTGGAAAGAAGCTTTGTGAGAAACTGCTTTGTGTTCTCTTAATTCATCTCACAGAGTTACTGCTTTCCCCTCAAGGAGCCTTTCGCTAAGACTGTTCTTATGCAATTTGCGAAGTGATATTTGGAAGGCCATAGAGGTCTATGGTGAAGAAGGAAATATCATCAGTTAAAAACTGGATAGAAGCATTCTGAGAAACTGCGTTGTGTTCTGCTAATTCATCTCACAGAGTTACAGTTTTCCCCTCAAGAAGTCTTTCGATAAGACTGTTCTTGTGGAATTTGCAAAGTGATATTTCGAAGCCCTTAGAGGGCTATGGGGAAAAAGAAAATATCTTCCATTAAAAACTGGAAAGAAGCTTTCTGAGAAACCGCTTTGTGTTCTGTTAATTCATATCACAGAGTTACAGCTTTCCCCTCAAGAAGTCTTTGTCTAAGACTGTTTTTGTGGAATTTGCAAAGTGATATTTAGAAGCCCATAAAGGGCTGTGGTGAAAAAGGAAATATCTTCAGTTAAAAACTGGAAAGAAGCTTTGTGAGAAACTGCTTTGTGTTCTGTTAATTCATCTCACAGAGTTACACGTTTCCCCTCGTGAAGCCTATCGCTAAGACTGTTCTTTTGGAATTTCCAAAGTGACATTAAGAAACCCATAGAGGGCTATGGTGAAAAAGGAAATATCTTCAATTAAAAACTGGAAAGAAGCTTTCTGAGAAACTGCTTTGTGTTCTGTTAATTCATCTCACAGAGTTACAGGTTTCCCCTCCAGAAGCCGTTCAATAAGACTGTTCTTGTGGAATTTGCAAAGTGATATTTGGAAGCCCTTAAGGGGCTATGGTGAAAAAGGAAATATCTTCCTTTAAAAACTGGAAAGAAGCTTTCTGAGAAACTGCTTTGTGTTCTGTTAATTCATCTCACAGACTTACAGCTTTTCCCTCAAGAAGCCTTTCGCTAAGACTGTTCTTGTGGAATTTGCAAAGTGATCTTTGAAAGACCATCGAGGGCATTGGTGAAATGGGAAATATCTTCAGTTTAAACTGGAAAGAAGGTGTCTGAGAAACTGTGTTGTGTTCTGTTAATTTATCTCACAGAGTTACAGCTTTCCCCACAAGAAGACTTTCGATAAGACTGTTCTTGTGGAATTTGTAAAGTGATATTTGGAAGACCACAGAGGACTATGGTGAAGAAGGAAATATCGTCAGTTAAAAACTGGAAGGTAGATTTCTGAGAAACTGCGTTGTGTTCTGCTACTTCATCTCACAGAGTTACAGCTTTCCCCACAAGAAGACTTTCGATAAGACTGTTCTTGTGGAATTTGCAAAGTGATATTTGGAAGCCCATAGAGGGCTATGGTGAAAAACAAAATATCTTCCGTTAAAAACTGGAATGAAGCCTTCAGAGCAACTGCTTTGTGTTCTCTTAATACATCTCACAGAGTTACACCTTTTCCCTCAAGAAGTCTTTCGCTAAGAGTGTTCTACTGGAATTTGCAAAGTGATATTTGGAAGCACATAGAGGGCTATGGTGAAAAAGGAAATATCTTCTGGTAAAAACTGGAAAGAAGCGTTCTGAGAAACTGCTTTGTGTTCTGTTAATTCACCTCACAGAGATAGAGATTTCCCTTCAAGAAGCCTTTGTCTAGGACTCTACTTTTGTAATTTGCAAAGTGATATTTGGAAACCCATAGATGGCTATGGTGAAAAAGGGAATATCTTCAGTTAAAAACTGGAAAGAAGCTTTCTGAGAAACTGTTTTGTGTTCTGTTAATTCATTACACAGAGTTAAAGCTTTCCCCTCTGAAGCTTTCTCTAAGACTGTTCTTGTGGAATTTGCAAAGTGATATCCGTAAGCCCATAGAGGGCTATGGTGAAAAAGGAAATATCTTTCGTTAAAAACTAGAAAGAAGTTTTCTGAGAAACTGCTTTGTGTTCTGTTAATTCATCTCACAGAGTTACAGCTTTCCCTTCAAGAAGACTTTCGATAAGACTGTTCTTGTGGAATTTGCAAAGTAATATTTGGAAGCCCATAGAGGGCTATGGTGAAAAAGGAAATATCTTCCGTTAAAAACTGGAAAGAGGCTTTGTGAGAAACTGCTTTGTGTTCTGTTAATTCATCTCACAGAGTTACAGCTTCCCCCTCAGGAAGCCTTTCACTAAGAATGTTCTTGTGGAATTTGCAAAGTGATATTTGGAAGCCTTTGAGGGCTATGGTGAAAAAGGAAATATCTTCCGATAAAAAATTGAAAGAAGTTTTCTGAGAAACTGCGTTGTGTTCTATTAATTCATCTCACTGACTTACAGCTTTTCCCTCAAGAAGCCTTTCAATAAGACTGTTCTTGGGGAATTTGCAAAGTGATATTTGGAAGCCCACAGAGGGATATGGTGAAAAGGGAAATATCTTCCGTTAAAAACTGGAAAAAAGATTTCTGAGAAACTGCTTTTTGTTCTGTTAATTCATCTCACAGAGGTACAGCTTTCCCCTCAAGAAGCCTTCCACTAAGACGGTTCTTGTGGAATATACAAAGTGATATTTGGAAGCCCATAGAGGGCTATGATGAAAAAGTAAATATCTTCCATTAAAAACTGAAATGAAGCTTTCTGAGAAACTGCTTTGTGTTCTGTTAATTCATCTCACAGAGTTACAGCTTTCCCCTCAAGAAGCCTTTCGATAGGACTATTCTTGTGGAATTTTCAAAGTGATATTTAGAAGCCCATAGAGGGCTATGGTGAAAATGGAAATATCTTCCGTTAAAAACTGGAATGAAGCTTTCTGAGAAACTGCGTTGTGTTCTGTTAATTCATCTCACAGATTTACAGCTTTTCCCTCAAGAAGCCTTTCGCTAAGACTGTTCTTGTGGAATGTGCAAGGTGATATTTGGAAGCACATACACTCTTATGTTAAAAAAGGAAATATCTTCAGTTAAAAACTGGAAAGAAGCTTTCTGAGAAACTGCGTTGTGTTCTGCTAATTCATCTCACGAAGTTACAGCTTTCCCCTCCAGAAGCCTTTCGATAAGACTGTTCCTGTGGAATTTCCAAAGTGATATTTTGAAGACCACAGAGGGCTATGTTGAAAAAGGAAATATCTTAGGTTAAAAACTGGAAAGAAGCCTTCTGAGAAACTGCTTTGTGTTCTCTTTATTCATCTCACAGAGTTACAGATTTCCCCAGAGAAGCCCTTCGCTAAGACTGTCCTTGTGGAATCTCCAAATTTATATTTTTAAGCCCTTAGAGGGCTATGGTGAAAAAGGAAATATCTTCCGTTAAAAACTGGAAAGAAGCTTTCCGAGAAACTGCATTGTGTTCTGTTAATTCATCTCACAGAGTTACAGCTTTCCCCTCAAGAAGACTTTCGCTAAGACAGTTCTTGTGGAATCTGCAGAGTGATATTTGGAAGCCCATAGAGGGCTATGGTGAAAAAGGTAATATCTTCAGTTAAAAACTGGAAAGAAGCATTCTGAGAAACTGCTTTGTGTTCTGTTAATTCATCTCACAGAGCTACAGCTTTCCCCTCAAGAAGGCTTTCGCTAAGTCTGTTCTTGTGGAATTTGCAAAGTGATATTTCGAAGCCCATAGAGGGCTATGGTGAAAAAGGAAATATCAAAAGATAAAAATTGCAAAGAATCTTTCTGAGAAACTGCTTTGTGTTCAGTTAATTCATCTCACAGGGTTACTGCTTTCCCCTCAAGAATCCACTCGCTAAGACTGTTCTTGTGGAATTTGCAACGTGATATTTGGGAGTCCATAGAAAGCTACGGTGAAAAAGGGAATATCTTCCGTAAAAAACTGGAAAGAAGCTTTTTGGGAAACTGCTTTGTGTTCCATTAATTCATCTCACAGAGTTACAGCTTTCCCCTCAAGAAGCCTTTCGCTAATACTATTCTTGTGGAATTTGCAAAGTGATATTTGTAAGCACATATATGTCTAGGGTGAAAAAGGAAATATCCTAAGATAAAAACTGAAAAGAAACTTTCTGAGAAACTGCTTTGTGTTCTGTTATTTCATCCCACATAGTTAAATCTTTCCCCTCAAGGAGCCTTTCACTAAGACTGTTCTTGTGGAATTTGCAATGTGATATTTGGAAACACACAGAGGGCTATGCTGAAAACGAAAATATCTTCCGTTCAAAACTGGAAAGAAGCTTTCTGACAAACTGCTTTGTGTTCTGTTAATTCATCTCACGGAGTTACACCTTTCCCCTCAAGAAGCCGCTCGATAACACTGTTCTTATGGAATTTGCAAAGTGATATTTGGAAGCCCTTAAGGGGCTATGGTGAAAAAGGAAATATCTTCCGTTAAAAACTGGAAAGAAGCTTTCTGAGAATCTGCTTTGTATTCTGTTAATTCATCTCACAGAGTTACAGCTTTCCCCTCAAGAATCCTTTCGCTTAGACTGTTCTTGTGGAATTTCCAAAGTGATATTTGGAAGCCTATAGAGGGCTATAGTGAAAAAGGAAATATCTTCCGTTAAAATCTGGAAAGAAGCTTTCTGAGAAACTGCGTTGTGTTCTGTTATTCATCTCACAGAGTTACAGCTTTCCCCACAAGAAGACTTTCGATAAGACTGTTCTTGTGGAATTTGTAAAGTGATATTTGGAAGACCATAGAGGACTATGGTGAAGAAGGAAATATCGTCAGTTAAAAACTGGAAAGTAGATTTCTGAGAAACTGCGTTGTGTTCTGCTACTTCATCTCACAGAGTTACAGCTTTCCCCACAAGAAGACTTTCGATAAGACTGTTCTTGTGGAATTTGCAAAGTGATATTTGGAAGCCCATAGAGGGCTATGGTGAAAAACAAAATATCTTCCGTTAAAAACTGGAATGAAGCCTTCTGAGCAACTGCTTTGTGTTCTCTTAATTCATCTCACAGAGTTACACCTTTTCCCTCAAGAAGTCTTTCGCTAAGAGTGTTCTACTGGAATTTGCAAAGTGATATTTGGAAGCACATAGAGGGCTATGGTGAAAAAGGAAATATCTTCAGTTAAAAACTGGAAAGAAGCTTTGTGAGAAACTGCTTTGTGTTCTCTTAATTCATCTCACAGAGTTACTGCTTTCCCCTCAAGGAGCCTTTCGCTAAGACTGTTCTTATGCAATTTGCGAAGTGATATTTGGAAGGCCATAGAGGTCTATGGTGAAGAAGGAAATATCATCAGTTAAAAACTGGATAGAAGCATTCTGAGAAACTGCGTTGTGTTCTGCTAATTCATCTCACAGAGTTACAGTTTTCCCCTCAAGAAGTCTTTCGATAAGACTGTTCTTGTGGAATTTGCAAAGTGATATTTCGAAGCCCTTAGAGGGCTATGGGGAAAAAGAAAATATCTTCCATTAAAAACTGGAAAGAAGCTTTCTGAGAAACCGCTTTGTGTTCTGTTAATTCATATCACAGAGTTACAGCTTTCCCCTCAAGAAGTCTTTGTCTAAGACTGTTTTTGTGGAATTTGCAAAGTGATATTTAGAAGCCCATAAAGGGCTGTGGTGAAAAAGGAAATATCTTCAGTTAAAAACTGGAAAGAAGCTTTGTGAGAAACTGCTTTGTGTTCTGTTAATTCATCTCACAGAGTTACACGTTTCCCCTCGTGAAGCCTATCGCTAAGACTGTTCTTTTGGAATTTCCAAAGTGACATTAAGAAACCCATAGAGGGCTATGGTGAAAAAGGAAATATCTTCAATTAAAAACTGGAAAGAAGCTTTCTGAGAAACTGCTTTGTGTTCTGTTAATTCATCTCACAGAGTTACAGGTTTCCCCTCCAGAAGCCGTTCAATAAGACTGTTCTTGTGGAATTTGCAAAGTGATATTTGGAAGCCCTTAAGGGGCTATGGTGAAAAAGGAAATATCTTCCTTTAAAAACTGGAAAGAAGCTTTCTGAGAAACTGCTTTGTGTTCTGTTAATTCATCTCACAGACTTACAGCTTTTCCCTCAAGAAGCCTTTCGCTAAGACTGTTCTTGTGGAATTTGCAAAGTGATCTTTGAAAGACCATCGAGGGCATTGGTGAAATGGGAAATATCTTCAGTTTAAACTGGAAAGAAGGTGTCTGAGAAACTGTGTTGTGTTCTGTTAATTTATCTCACAGAGTTACAGCTTTCCCCACAAGAAGACTTTCGATAAGACTGTTCTTGTGGAATT